>NC_048230.1:7514865-7728778 GCF_002007445.2 Ailuropoda melanoleuca
CTTTATTTTTTGGAAGATATTTTCACTGGGTATACAATTCTTGATTGACAGCTTTTTCTTCTTTCCGCATGAAGATATGCCTCACTGTCCTCTCACGTGGATTTGTTGCTGATGAAAAAGCTACTGTCATTTTTATCTTTGTTTCTCTGTATGCAATGGGTTATTTTTCTCCAGATGCTCTGAAGATTTTCTCTTTTTACTGATTTTGAGTGATTCTGGTGCAGTTTTCTTCATGTTTCTTGGTATTGGGGTTCGTTGAGTTGTTCAGATCTGTGGATTTATAGTTTCCATCAAATTTGGAAAAGATGTGGGCATCATTTGCTCAAATATTTTTTCTGCCCCTCCCCTTTCTTCAAAAACTCCAAAACACCTATGCTAGGTCACTTGAAGCTGTCCCATGGCTCACTGATACTCTCCATTTCAAAAATTCTTTGTTCTCTCTGTTTCATTACCATTTCTTCCAGTTAACTAATCTTTTTCGCTGCAATGTTTAACTTGCTGTTAATCCCCTCTGGCATATTTTTCATTTCAGACATTGTAGATTTTATCTCTAGAAGCTCAATTTGGGTCTTTTTAAAAAATATATTCCAGGTCCATACTTTGAACATATGGGATTTAGTTATAACTGTTTTAACGTTCTTCCTGGCTATTTCTCACATGTGTTAGATCTGGGTTGGTTTCAATGGATTGATCATTTTCCTCATTATAGATTGTATTTTCCTGCCTCTGCATGCGTAGTATTTGACTGAGTGTCAGACATTGTGAATACTGTCATGTTGTGTGTCAGATATTTCTGCGTTTCTGTAAATTTTCTTGAGCTTTGCTCTAGGACACAATTAAGTTTACCCTTTGGGATTTGCTTTAGGGTTTGTTAGATGGAAGCAGAGCAGTTTTAGTCTAGAGCTAATTATTTGCTACTACTGATGAAAGACCCCTGTGGATATCCCCCCACAATGTGCTGTGCATTATTAGTGTTTCCAGGCAGCATCCCCAGCTCTGTGTGAGTGCGGCGCACTGCTCCCCCGAGGGCTCTCAGCTCACTCTTTGTCTGGCCTTGGGTAGTTTCCTCATATGCACAGCCCAGTAAGAAACCTAAATTCGGGGGGGGGGGATGCTCTATAGATCTTTGGACTTCTCTGGTGGTTCTTTCCTTATCAGTACTCTGTCCTGTGAACTCTAGTTGCCTTGGTCTTCCAGGACTCAATGTGTCCTCAACTCAGGGAGTCCACGGGGCTCTTCCAGGGCCCCTCTACACACTGTGGCCTGGAGAATTTGAAAGATATAAGCTGGGGCAGTCAGAGAGCTCACTGTTTTGTTTCCTATCTCTCTGGGATCGCTGTTCTTTGTTGTCTAATATTCAGTACTCTTGAAAACTGTTGTTCATATATTTTTTTGGTTTTTGGCTGTTTTGGATGAGAGGATAAACCCATTCTGTTACTATATCTGGAAGCAGGAGCCAGAGCCTCTGCTGCCCCCACCACAAGCCATCTCAAGGCCAGGGGGTGCGTGCTTTTCCTGAGTAAAGAACAGATTCGAATCAGGTGTACGTGACTCTACTATGGGGCATTGCTTCTCCCACCAGAAAGAGTGATGTCGTCACTTCATGACTGAAGCACTTGCATGGTTATTACCCAGCCTGACTCTGTCAAGAGCCAAACGAGATGAGCAGACATTACTCGCCCATCAGGCAGGTAGAGTCCAAGGCTCAAAGAGGTATGCTAAGCGGCCCACGGCTGTGTTAAGAATGAATGGCGGAGTCATGACTATGACTGGGGCCTCTCTCCTCCACGCTGGGGCTGTATTGCTGCTTCTTCTCTCCCTTGTAGCAAGGCAGAGATCTCAGCTTTCCCTCCTCATCTGTAATGACATATGCATTTCCCCGCTGGGAAGAGGATGAATAGTCCAGTCCCCTGCTCAAAAGCACATGGGAAAGCCGTGCCGCAGTGAATGCAGCCCCAGGCGGGCCCCTGTCCTGCCTCGATGCATGGCNGAGTCCAAGGCTCAAAGAGGTATGCTGAGCGGCCCACGGCTGTGTTAAGAATGAATGGCGGAGTCATGACTATGACTGGGGCCTCTCTCCTCCACGCTGGGGCTGTATTGCTGCTTCTTCTCTCCCTTGTAGCAAGGCAGAGATCTCAGCTTTCCCTCCTCATCTGTAATGACATATGCATTTCCCCGCTGGGAAGAGGATGAATAGTCCAGTCCCCTGCTCAAAAGCACATGGGAAAGCCGTGCCGCAGTGAATGCAGCCCCAGGCGGGCCCCTGTCCTGCCTCGATGCATGGCGTGTACATACAGTCCTGTGGTTTTTGACTGTTGCTATGGTGTGTGGACAAAATAGGAGAGTGTTTCCTTGGAAAATTTCAACAGTGACTCATCCTTATTTCTGCTAGGACCGATTGAAGAAATGGATAAGCCTAGGGGAATAGCCGTATAATAGCAATGTTTGCTACCTATCAGGAAGTAGGTTGCTATCATTAAGTGGCTTCTTAAAAGCTTATAAAGTAAAGCAACATCAATCACATTCAAAGAGAAGCTGGCATTAGGAAGGGATGTGGAGTTCTGAAATGAATTCTCTATAATAGAGGGTCTTATTTCCTCTTGGTTCGCAGGAATCCTGCCCACAAGGATTGGTCAAAGGATCTGGCCCCTTGGGAAGCCTGTGAGCTCAGATACAGGGTGGGGAAGTAGAAAGAAGCTCAAAGGTCTGCATTCGAACTGCATCTGTCTACCACTGAGCCTTCATTTCCCTCTCTGTGAAATGGGCACAAGGAAGCCTATCTCACGGGGTGGTTGTGAGGAGGTAGCTGGTGCCTGGTGCTTACTCAGGACCACCGTCATACCTGGTCCCGAGGGTCTAAGAACAAGGAGTCGACTTTGGTAGCCGCACCCAGTGAACCGTGATGGGACTCTGACGATGTTACAGGTGTCTGTGGGAAATGAGGTGGAGGGGCGGAAGGAGAAAGCAGCATCAGAATCCAGTGAACACTGCACTAGCAGTGACTGTGGGAACTTGTGGCCTGGGTCCACTGGGCTCACCCAGTGCCCTACTGAGAAGGCCTGGCCACTGTGGACTTGGCGCAAGCTGGCATTACGAGGAGGCAAAACCAGGTGCAAATGTACACGGGTTGGGGTCCTGCCCTCAGAGAGAGGATAGGGAGGTGCAGAGACATCACTTGTGGCCTCTGAAAGGAGAAAGAAGAAAGAATGATGAGGGAGAGAGAGAGAGAGAGAGAGGCGGGGGCAGAGAGAGAGGCACACAAAGACACCATTATTCATTTGTGGTCTCTGAAAGGAGTGACACAGAGAGAGAGGGAGAGGGAGGGAGAGGGAGGGAGGAAGGGGAAAGGAGGAAGAAGGAAGGAGGGAGGGAGAAGGAGAAGAAAGGGGGAGGGAGGGAGAGGGAGGGAGACAAGGAGAGAGGGGAGGGGGGAGTGCGGGGAGCCACACATATGTGGGAAACGGAGGAAGCAGCTCATTGGCTCAGGCTCTCAGCGGGCAGGAGACTAGACGCGCTGTTTGCCGTGTGTCTGTCTGCAGCCCCTCTGCAGCCTTCAGCAACCAGAATCCTTGCTGAGTGAGCCTCTGAGGCGATCTGCTCCTTGCCACCCCGAGAGCCCTAACTAAGCGGAAACGAGCGATACAGTATACAGAGAGAAAATGCAAGGAAAGATGCCAAGTGCATAACCATTCCTTCCACTAAGTGGGAGTTCTATGGGTTATGGTTTACTACTTTTCTGTCCCCCACTAATTTTCTCCAATAAGCATATATTACGATCTTCGTGGAAAGAAACCAAACAGAAACACGGCCCCCAGGACTCATGGCGGCAGCTGCCCTTGGCTCCTTCTCCTGTCTGTGCCTGTCCTGCCCCTCTCTACATCCACTTTGGAGGTGCCGTGCCTGTGCTGAACATGTCTGTATGGCCCCCTCCCCTCTCCCTAGCCTTCTAGTATTTTCCATTTCTGGAGCTGGGCTTCCTCTCCTGCACCTGGGGCTTCCCACAGGCCCTGCCCAGGGGGAGACCTCCTCCTGTGTCTTGGTTTCTCCCTCTCTGAGTTCCTCAGAGCCTGTCCTGTTCTTTTGGCCAGAAGAGAAGCAGAGAACCCCAGGGCAAATGAAGGCAGTATTTCCAAATGATGGGAGCCCAAGGCTTTGGTGTCAAACTGACCCCAATTCCAGGCTGAACTACCGCCTGGCTCTGTGTCCTCGGGCAGGTTTCTTCACTTTTCTGTGCTCCAGGTTGATTTCCTATAAATTGGTTTCCACTGACTTCTACCTTATGCCATTTGAGAGGCACACCTAAGATAATAGATATGATACACTTAGAAAGGTTCTGGACTCAATAAATATCAGTTAGGATTTCTTAAAGACTTGTCCGCACAGCGATGTCTCTTCCGAGGCTGTGTCCCCTCAGAAAGGGAGGTGTCCCTGCACGTGTTCCTTCTGAGGTTCTCAATGTGGCTAAACTCAAGCTCCTGTCCTCCATCTGCCAGCACTGTGCATCACAGTGTCCCCTGCCATCCTGCCCTCTTTGGGTCCCAGAAGCAGCGGCCTTGGGGATGAGGCCGGCCTCAGGAGCAGCCTGACCAGCCCGGAGGTGGGGGACGATTCCCACCCCAGCCAAGCTGTCCCTGATGCCGGCTCCTTTCAGGCCTTTTGGTGGAGGTTTGGGAGGGCTCAGATCAGTTCAATTCAATGTAAGAAAGCTGCCTGAGCCCCTATTATATGCTGGTCCCTGGGACAGGAGCTGGGGCACACACAGGGTAAATCTTAGTCCCAAAGACAGACTCGCAACAAGTGAAAGTGCCGATGGTCCCCGGAGTGGGCAGGGAGAGGGTGAGATCCCCGTGAGGCAGCCAGGCTTGAGGGCTAGAGGGAGAGAGGGGCCGAGTGCAACTTCAGGGGCCATGGGATGGTTAAGAACACCTGTCCATCTAATCTCACCTAACTAACCAATCCAATCACTAGCTCATTAAATGTGTCCCACCTGGCTGGAGGACTGATGTGTTCTGGGCTTGTGCTCTTTAATCTCTGGGAACTGTGCACTCTGGTCCCAGACCTGAGTGTGTGTGTGTGTGTGTCGTACTTTTTCCTTTTAAACTAACTTCAAAAACGGACAAAAATCTTTACAAAAAAAATTTTCCCCCTAAAAGGGAAACTTCGGAGCTGCAGGTCTTTCCTTAGGGCGTCTGCACGTGCTGGGAGCTGAAGCAGGGTCTGGCTGGGGCTGCCCGCCGGGGAAGGTGTTGCAGGACCAGCCCGGAGAGGAGGCTGTCCCTGGCTTCAGGGAGCAGACCCCCACCCCCCTTTATATGAGCCCGTCTGTCTGTTAGATGCCGGGTCCCAACAATAAAACACGTTTGTAAATAGCTGTATTCTGCATGTCCTTAAAAAATTGCACAACTGATACATGAACGCACAAATGCACCGTTGGTATAAATATGCTAGGCATCCAGAAAAAGCGGACAATCTTGCATACTCAATTCTTTTGCCTTCCTCTGAGCAGCTCTCAGTAGGGTATGCACCTCTCCAGAATTTTTCTGTGTGCTATTTGCATACGTGTGCATTTATAAATATAGAGTTTAGTTTAGCATGCGAGTATTTTTAATACAAATGGGCCCAAACTGCCTGTATTGTGCTGTAAGTTGCTCTTCTCACCAATATGTCTTGGAAATTTTCCCCAAGGGACCCCCAGGTCTTTCTGACCCTCTTTAACTGTTGCAGGGAGGGGGGATGCAGATGCATAATCATCTTCCTCTTGATGAACATTTAACTTGTTTCCAATTATTTGCTCTTGTGAACAATGCTGCAGAAAAAAACTTTATCCAGGCTTCTTGGGGTACATTGTTAAGTATTTCTATAGGACAGAAATTGCTGGATTGAAGGGGATGCATGTTTTTTTACTTGGATGGATCCTGCCAAGTCCCCACCCACCTCCCTGGCCTAAAAGCTCTACCAGTTTACACTTTCAACAGCTGCCTCATCTGCCCTCTGCAGAGATGGGTGGCTTCTTTGCTGGGGTCTCCCTCCCCTTCTGCTTGTTCCTTTTGCAGATCCCCTTGGCTCTCCTACAGGCTTTGGCCAAATGCCATATTCCTGTCCTCTGCCACCCAACTGTGTCAAAGGCCCCATTCTAAGGACTCTGAGTGTCATCTCAAAACATAAAGCTGATAAATCAAGGACCCATGACTCTCGTTTTGGAAGGATTTTTTGGTTCCCCCAACAGGATGTGTTGCAGGGTTTGGAGCGATCCATTAACCAATATTGATTAAGTCTGCAACTCCCTCATTCACTGATTTACAGCGTGAGGCTCTGTGCCCCTTGTTTCGGAGCCTTGGCCCTCAAAAGGCATACTCTCATTGGATAGAACAAGGTATGCAAATAACTTGGGTTATTATGTAAATTTATATTAATTATCTTATATTATATGAATAGCCAGCTAGCTGTTGTTAAGATGTTTTCAACGCTCAAGAAAGAGAGAGAGAAATCTCAGTAGGCGGGGGACCAGAGATGCTTTGGGGCTAGAGCAGTTTAACAGATTAGTGCTAAGATTTATTAGCCCACCGCGAATGATTCCTGAGGCTGTCCAGCCCTTTTGTCACAACATAAACAAATGCAGGGACTTCTCTATCCCTGGGCAACAGTTGTCTTCAAGAGTGCAGGAGGAGGGGAGAAATAGGAAAGAGATGTCTTTTCCAAGTCTCTCTTCCTCTGCCTTTGTCAAGACGGTGTAACAGTCAGCAGGGCTGTTCAAATGCCTCCCTTCCTTCATGCATCATGGTTGATATTTCTAAAAGATTTGTTTGTGATTATCTAACTTTCCCAGTTGGCAAGAAAAAGAGGAGATGGCTTTCAGCCTATGTATGCAAGTGTCCTCTACAGAGGTTTTTTTCTTTTCTTTTTTTTTTTTTTGTGCCTTATTAAAAAAAAAAATCAGAAACCAAGGCCACACTGTTCAGAGTTCAGATAGCAAGCTGCTTGAGAATCAGAAGATAACGTGCTGTACTGGGTAGCTGGACCCAACTAAAGAATATTCTGATTTATTAACTTGTCTCCTGAGTAAGATAAAGCGGGTCAGTCAATAGACATTAGAGCCTCCTTTCCTCTGCAAGGGTCCAAAGAGGACATAAGCCATTGAGAGATAAGCAGCTGGCTTCTGATGTCAGAGCCAGGGCAGAGAGGGTCCAGGAGCAGCGAGTTCTGCCCTGATGGATGCTAGTGAGGGTGGGCACCACAGAAGGTCTAGACTTTGGACTCCAGCCGGGGCCGCCATGTCGTTGTGTACCATTTCCGGCTAATCTCTTTTCTCCATGCACTCAGTAAAGGGACTTTTTCTTTTTTTATTTCCTAGTGTTAAAGACTTTAATTCAGTTACATCAAATCTGGAAGCTAACAAGAGCTTATATGGACTGTAAATTATTGAAGGTGGACCTCAGAGATCATTCTACAATATTTCACCCATCCGTCCTTCCATCTAGTAATTATAAGAGCTGATATTTTCCCATAAGAAGTTTAAAGTATATCAGGGGCATATTACACAGACACATATAGCTTTTAATCTGTGATTGATTATTAGAGTGTCTGCGAGTGTCTGCCTCTCTTGCTAGACTAGAAGGTACTTCTGTCTGAGAAGAATCAGGTCAGTCCTGTTCACTGTGGTATCACTCATGCCTAACACAGAGCTGGGCACATAGCACACGTTCCATAAATGAGTGAGTCAGCAGGAAAGGAGCAAGGAGTGGGGCAGGAAGGCTCAAGGCCCATGTGGGGCAGTGTGTGGATCAGAGGGCGGCTGCCAGAGCACAGTGGCATGTAACCATTGGGAAAGGTGATAGCTGGAACTGGGATGTGGAATTTGGACTTTATTCTGCTTCTGGAAAGACATCAATGAGTATAAGCAGGAGAGTAGCGTGATAAAGTAGGTTCCTTCTCTCTCTTTCATGCATTCATTTACTCATTCATTCCATTCAATACAATTTATTAAGCATCCTCTGTATGTAAGGCACCATGCAGAATACTGAAATATAAAGAACAGAACTAAGAGGATCGTATTTTCAAAGAGCTCACAATCTGGTAGGGGAGAAAGATAAGTGAACAGATGATTATAATGTATAAATTTAATGCTAGAGATTCACACAGAATACTCTCAGGGTGGCCTTCTGGAGGAGGTAACATTTGAGCTGAATCTCGAAGGACACATACAGGTCAGGTAAAGAAAGGGCAGGAAGGGTGTTGCCGGCAGGGAGAGGGCGGAGAGAACACGTGGTGCTTGGGAATAACCACTCACGGGGTTAGGGTAGCTGGTGCATTGTGTGGGAGGCTGGGGTGTGGAGAGGTGCTGCTGAAAAAGCAGGCAGGGGCAAGAGCAGAAAGCGCCGTGGGGAAGACTCCCAGGCTTCATCCGGCAACGAGGAAGGGAGATGCTCAGATCTGTACTTTACGACGGTCATGTTGATGCAGAGAATGGATTGCAGGGGGGCTGGATGGTCAGGAGGGAGAGCACTGAGGCCGCTGTTCTTATCCAGGTGGGGAATCACAAAAGACTGAATTAAAGTAGTGTCCGGGCTGGAGGATATAATAGCTAGCCTCTACTGAGCACTTACCGTATGCCAAGAAGTGTTCGACATGAAGGCATTAACTGAGTCCTCCAGTTAGCCTCTGAGATAAGAACTGTCATCATTCCCATTTTCCAGACAAGAAGAATGAGGCACAAGGTCACCCTCCAGGGAGTGCATACGTGTACTCAGGCCACTCATAGGGTTGAGGGACGTAGGCAGAGCAGCAGTGTTGGGGTGTGGGTGTAGGGATGGGAAGAGGAGGAGTTCCATTTAGACTGTTGATTTGAGATGCCCACGGGACTCTCGGGAGGGGTTCAGGAACACCTGGGCTGGGAGTAGCAATCTGAGAGTCATGGTCACGGGCAAGAGCATTCAAGGAGAGTGCAGTCTGAGAAAGGCCAGAAACAGCATCCTAGGGCTTCCACTGTTGAAGGGGTGAACAGAGAAAGAACTGCTCATGAAGGGGACTAAGAAGGAAATCAGACCAGAGAAAAGAGTGTCTCAGGGGGGCCTTTTCAACAATTTACCTGCTGCTGAGAAACCAGGTAAGGTAAGGACTGAGGAGTGGGGAGTGTCCTTATCAACAAAGACAGGCTTTGGCCACAAAGATTTCATAGGTCACCTTGATGAAGAACAGTTTCAGTGGAGGGCTAGAGGCGGGCTGGGAAGTATAAGGGAGGTGATGAAGGAGAGACAAGTCTCCAGAATGGTTTGGAGGCTCTTTGTTAGGGAAGGAAGGAGCAGGAGAGACCTCAAGGCAGAGGGGAGGCAGGGTAGAGCGATTCTATCTTCTTCTGAGACTTGAGCGTATTTTTATGTGAGCTTGTTTTGGGATTCCCCCAACAGAGCTGAGATGCTGGCTTATCCTAGCCAATCGACAAGGCTTCTTCTCCCTCCTCCACCCCCTGCCATCACCTCCACCTTAAAAAAAGCGGGTGCTCATTGTGTAGGTAAAAATGGCGAAAATCTGACTATTGGCAAAACCATGTGGGGATCTGGAAGAATTTCTGTTTTAGAGGCTGAGCGGTAACAAGTGGTTAAGTAGCTATGCTAGTAAATGCTTAGTTGGTTCTTATTTTTATCTGTTTATGGAAAACAAGGTACCCCGTTGATCATGGAGGGAATGGCCACACAGCAGGCCATCCTGCCTCCTGGCGCCTCCTTGGTGCTTTCTGGAGCAGAGCTGGATGTTGCCATATTTATGTGGCTCCAGCTTTGACAGTTGGGAAGTTGCTGAAGGCACGCGTAACAAGTTCTCTCTTCTGCCCTGGAAAAAAACAAATGGGCAAACCTCCATTTCTATTGAGGCCCATGAAGCAGATATTACAGACCATGGATCTGGCTGTCAGATTGATGAATGAGTCTCCTCTTTTGAGAGTCACTTAGGAAGTTGTATCTGGAAGCTTGAGCAGAGCTGTCAAGAGCAGACAGGGGCACCCCACCCAACAGCTGAGAATGTTAGTTTGGGGTGGGGTAGGGGATCCTATGTGAGCCATGGTAGAATTCCCTCCAAATGTTGGAAGTGGGGCCAACCTACACTAAAGTCAAAGGCTTAAGGTTCTGCAGGAGCCAGCTGGGCCCACAACATCCCGCCAATGACCTAATTGGGTCCAGCAGGACCCACGTATTTGTATTTGCCTTCATTTACAGTCCCAAACAGGCTAGTGGGCAGCTGCTCAATGCAGGGTATGGCGTGACGATGGGCATTCTCTTGGTACTTTGGATACAGCCCAAGTGAGGAACCAACACAGAGTCCAGGTTTGGGGATTGGAACCCTTCTCATTCCCAGTGGCGAATGAACAAATGGTAGAGAAAGGGGTTCTCAGTGAGAATGGGATACCTCCAGCCAGTGATTTTCCAACCCTGGCACCCCAAGGCATTTCTGAGACCTCGAAATATAGACCCAGGGCTGTGTTTTCCAGGAAATTTTCTGAACAATGGGGCTGGTGGCCAGCTGATTACCCAGGATCTCCAGATTCATTCTCAGACCTACCAAGAGGTATGGGCAAAATGGCTGAATTAATATTTGATTATTTAAAAAACAAGAATCACTACTAAGCTCTTGGAGGAGGGAATGGGAGATGATGAAAGTCTTCTGATAGCAAATCACGACTGGGAGTTCATCAGGATTGGCAGTCACCATAAATTAGGGCAACGAGTCTGACTGGTGATGTCAACTGAAGGCGGTCTTGGGCTCTTACCACACGAATGTCCGAGCTTTGCACTTGTACATCTCTCCACAGACTCACGCAATCCTCCCCAAATCCCAGAGCCCTGTCCTGCCCCTCTCATTGGTTGCATCCACTCCACTCTCATGTACACAGATGGTCTCCAACCCTGACCCGTTTCATGAGCTTTTGGTTTGATTAGGGTCTCTAAGTATGTAGCCAGAATGATACAGATATCATCCCCTATCACAGGCTGCTTAGTCTCGGGGAGAAGGAGGGCCCTCAGGGCACATTTAAATGGGAATTTTGGCAGGGGTGGGAGGGGGGAAGCAGGGAGAGCATTAGAGTGCAGCATTTGAGTGCTACGTGAACAGAGGGTACAGATTTGGGCATCAGAGTTCATTCATTCTTTGAACAATGCACATTTACTGAGCACTGATGGTATAGAATCCGAGAGGCATAGTCCTTGCTCTCAGGGAGCTCCCCGTCTACGGTGTGACAAGGGCTGATGGAGGCTAAAGAAATCAGTTCTTAAAAGGCTGATGTAAAGATCGGTGATGAGCAAGGGGAAGCAAGTCCTTTAAGGAGACTTCTGTATCTCTTAGGAGTGTGACAAAACTGTCCATAAACCCACTTCGTTCTGTGAGTGCACCAAGGCTGGGAGCAGGTCTTGCTGGTATTCATTTTCGCAGCACAAGGAGTGCTCAGGGAGCATTTGTTGAAGGAGTAAATGAACGTACAGAGTGTTGAATGGAGCTGCTGCTTAGGGGTGGGAAGAAGGGGCGGAGAAAGTCTTCTTAAAGACCATGATCTTTAAACAATGTTTGGAAGTATGACTAGGCCTTTGCCAAGCAGATAAGACAAGGAAGGGATTCTGGGCAGAGGGAACAGTGGGGGCAAATGCACGAAGCAGGCATCGAAGAACACAGAGAGTTTGGCTTGATGTCCGATGCATGTTGGTCAACCACAGGGAAAGACGAAGCTGGAGGGAGGGCCGGGGCCAGGTTGAACACGGTCTCAGAAGCCATTCTTAAGGGTTGATGCTTTGCCAATTATGGGAAGTGCCGGAATTTAAGAGTTTTAGGGAGGGTAGCCATGTGACCACTCTGCATGAGCTAAGGCAGGGGCGCTACCGAGGCACATGCTCAGAACCTTTCTTCTATTTACCCAGCTCCTGCTTCTCCCTAGCAGGAGCCCACATTCTGCCTCCTGGACCTGGGGAGGGGGGCTTGTCTTACAGGTCTTTGCCACGATTTACCTAAGCAGCACGCCACGCCGGCCAGCATGAAGGAGGGAGTCAGCAGCTGGCAGAGCAGGGAGTGGGTGCAAAACTGCCATTGGCCAAGCCTCCAGGTGACATCTGTGTAGTTGAGTGACGCAGGCACGGACTTCAGGCTGTTAATGCTGGAGGCCCTTTGAGGTCATCTAACCCAGCCCTTCCGTTCCATGCATGGGAAACTCGACGCACAGGGAGGGAAGCAAATCATCCAGGGTCTCACGTCACAGTTAGGACTAAACTCCAGGCCTCTGGGCTCCGAGTCTTGTTTCCTCTCCACAGAGAGATCTGGGCTCAAAGCCGAGCCCTGCTGTCCCCCTACTATGCAACCTTAAGCAAGTTACCTAACTGTGCAGTTTTGTCGTCTGGAACGTGGAGATAACATTATTTCCTTTTTGGGCTTGCTGTGGGGGGTTAACAAATAACGCATGTCACGCTCACTTGATGCCTGGCGGGTGGTGTGTGCTCAGTTAGAAGTGACTGGTACTATTCCTCCCTCCCAGCGACTGTCTCCGCTCCAGTGGGTCATCCCGCTGCTTGTCTCTGGTGGTGGTGGTGGTCCTGGGATCACTCAGGGCTCCTACTATAGCTGAGCTAGTCAGAGGAGCATTTCTCAGGCTGTGTGGGAAGGCAGGGGTGTATCTGGGCTCCACTGGGTTTAGGGCAAATACTTATTTAATTTAATTTTTATTTTTATCTTTTTTTTAAAAGATTTTATTTATTCATTTGACAGAGAGAGAGTACAAGCAGGGGGAACGGGAGGAAGAGGGAGAAGCAGGCTCCCCACTGAGCAGAGAGCCCGATGTGGGGCTCGATCCCAGGACCCTGGGATCACGTCCTGAGCCGAAGGCAGATGCTTAATTGACTGAGTCACCCAGGCGCCCCGCAAATACTGATTTTAAAACAGTCGTCTTCGGTCTGGGTTACAGCACAATAGTGTGCTCTTTTGGAATAATAAAATGAAAAGATATTGAAGGTGGTATGTATATACTGGGCACGGGTGGAGTGATTTTTACCATGCAAAAGGACTTCCCTACTCACAAAGGGATTCATGGTAGGGGTCCTTTAAGTCACCAGTTCCTCTTCTTGTTCTCTCACTCAGAGGTCAATTTCCCGAGCGTGATTCACAGCAACTTTCCAGGAACGGGCCTCCTACTCCCACAGTCTTGTCACCCCTGGCCTTCTTGCAAGATTCCTCTGAGCTTTGAGCTGAAGCAGCCGAATCCCAGAAGGGGAACTCTGTAGCCACTGCAACTCTCGGATGCACCGTGATTTGATATGCCACCAAGGAAGAAATAGCACTGCTAATTTTAGCTATAAGATGCAATTGATTGAGAAACAAATCCCCACTTCAGAAATGTTAAAATGTGAAAAAAAAATATACAGTTGACTCTAGAACAAGACAGGTGCGTGCACTTACAGGCGGATTTTTTTGGATAAATATAGTACAATACGGTAAATGTATTTTCTCTTCCCTGTGATTATCTTAGCAATTTCTTTGCTCTAGCTTCCTTGACTTTGGTATGTAACCCACAGAACATACAAAATATGTGTTAATTGACTCTGTTATTGGCAAGGCTTCTGGTCAACAGTAGACTATTACTAATTCAGTTTCTGGGGGGGGGTCAAAGCTTATAGGCAGATTTTTGACTCTCTGAGGGTCAGTGCCCCTAACGCCCGAGTTGTTCAAAAGCCAACTGTGCTTCTTAGAATCACTTAAATGCCGTGTTTGAGAACCAGGGTCAGCTGGATACTAACGGCGGAATGAAAATACACAAATGGGACCAATCCTCAAGTTATACTCGGCTTCACGTTATTTAATTATTGTTTTTTGTTTGTGAAAGAAACCACTAATTTGTAGGCTCTGCGGGACAGACACTGGGTTTCTTTTGTTCACCACCATAACTCCACCACCTTGTTCATAGTTGGGGTTCAGCAAATATTTGCTGAATGAATAAATAGAACAAAGAACCACATTATAAAATGTGGAAAACCCAGAAAAGAAAATAAATCATTCACAATTCCCCCACTGTGGGTATTTTGGCTTGTTTCCTTCGAGTCTTATTTCCTATGAATTTGCTTCTTTATATACATGTAAACATAATTTATTATTAGATTTAGCTCCGGGATGTGTTTTTGTATTTCTCTATTAATATGAATTAAATGATGAAATGAGATGATGCAGAAATGCTTTGAAGATTTGTAAGATGTTTAAGCAAATATCTTCTTATTAGTTAGAATACTCATAAGCAATGCTGCTATGAATGAGGCTGATTTTCTGAGAACACACTTCAAAGCAAACAACAAATTTGTTCTCTGAAGCCTGGAATGGGCTGTCCCTGCATACTGCTCACCACGGGGAGTCCCTCGGTTTCCTTTTGGAAGGAGAAAGAGACTCAAGGGTTCTTAGAAGTCCTGAGCTCCAGCTTCCCACTCAGTCCAGAAATTTCTTTAGTGTCACTCATGGAGGGTAAGTCCCTGCCTGAGAAAACTCAAGCCTGCCAAAAGAATTTACTATTGGCTCCAGCCAACACCTAAAGACCTGGCATCCGTCCCCTCGTCTTTGTGAGCAGATAGGAGCCTAACTCTGACAAGTGTCAGTTAGCACACCCAGGTGTATTTCTCATGAAACAATGTCCCCTTCTCGTTTTCTGCCATTTTTCACTTCCCTGACTCTGCTCCAGGCCATTCTGCGCCCCTCCCTTCCCCTCACGTTTCCATTAAGATGCCCCGTCACCTCTGTGAAAATGGAAGTTGAGTTCCGTTCGTGCTGAACCCTTGTCCCTACTGCAACGGTATGTTTTTGATTAAAATCTGTCCTTGTCACTTTAACGAGCGTCTGGCTTTGCTTACCTTTGGCAGCACTCACAAGCCCATCAGGCCAGTAGCTTGGGTTCTGGGCTCACCAGGGCTGCCTGTCCATCTGCATGTCTCCACTTGTTAGTCTATGTTCTCTCCCTTCCCGACTCAAATCCTCAGCCTTGAGTTTGGCAGCCTGTCGTCTGCTTCATGCCCTCCTTCTCTATCCTTAAGGATGAGGTTTTCTGGTTGACCACTTGGTTCCCACCTGGCACACCCTTGCGTGCTCATTTCTGACCTCTCCACCTGCCTCAGCCTCTGGGGCCCGTGGAGGCCAGCCAGCCTCCCAGCCCCCTCCCCTTCACTGTTCTCCCTGATTCTCCCTTTCTCACCCCTAGACCTCGTGCTCCCACCATTCACAGACCTCGCTCTTTGCCTTGGCCTCGCGGGGCAGGTTGTCTTGGGTGATCTGGTTTAGGGCTCAGAGTCTCTCTGGTTTTTATTTCAGGCAAACCAGGAGGTAAGAGAAAGAAAGTGTCCCTGTGTCTGTCTGCAGTCCTGCTTTGAGACCTCCTCCCTACTGAGAATTTTCCAAGTTCTCCCTTCTGAGATGTGAAACCCACGTCAGACATGAGACTCTCCCTGTCCTCACTCCCCTGACATGCAGAGTTGATGTGGCAGTAGTGGCCTGATGGATGGTCATCTCCCTGGTGCGAGGTCAGAGAGAGCAGGCAGGAATCCGTGCAAGAGGCTTCCCTCCACTTACACTCTATTACAAGAATGACACCCCCATCCCTTTTCCTTTTTGTAGGCCATTCAGAGTTGTATCAACATGAGTGATGAAACACATGGCCCTGGTCATGCAGGTTCCCTTAGCTTCCAATGTTTCCCCTCCCCCTGAAGAGATCTCCCCCCCAATGTTTCCCCTCCCCCTGAAGAGATCTCCCCCCCCAAGAAGGTTCTGGAAAAAACCCTCACACAATTCAGTGAAAAAGAAAGTAAGCTGGGTTTCTCTCACACCCAATTTTAAGAACCGACAGGTGGTACGTGGTAATTGGGTTACAGAGTCTAGCTGATATCTTTCTCCAATTTCTACGTGAGCCCCTGTCCTGAGAGCAGCCCTGCTCAGGCCTCTTGAGTGGACTCCGAGCCTTCCAGAAGTGGGAGTCCCATTTCCCCTCCTCATGCCTCTGCAGGTGGCCGGCGTAGGCCCAGGACCACTGGTCCAGGGAGCCCAGAAACTTACCCTCTGCTCCTGGGTGGCCACGAAAGTCTGGAACCCTGGAGCCACCCCAAAGCCCAGTTCTTGGATGAAAGGCGGCTCAGACTGACTGTGAATCTGAACTTTCACTCCTGCTTCAAATGTCGTTTCCTCTGAAAGGACAAAGACAGACAGAGCCATGCGTCAGCGACAGCGGATGCTCACGGACTCCTGGGATTAAGAAGCTCAAGGGGACACTAGAAAGGCCGCGTGGTGGACAGCATCATGGCCTGCAAAGTTGTCCACACCCTTATCCCTGGAAACTATGAAGATGTCACTTTGCACAGCAGAAGGGACACTGCAGGTGGGATTAGATTAGGGACCTAGAGATGGGGAGGTTATCCTGGATTATCCGCACAGCCCGAAGTCATCACAAGGGCCCTCGTGGGAGGGAGCCGGGAGGGTCAGAGTGAGAGAGAGAATGGAAGAAAGCTTTGCTGCTGGCTTTGGACATGGAAGCAGGAGCCACCAGCTGGGGGATGCGGGCAGCTGCTAGTCACTGGGCAAGACAGGGGGATGGATTTTCCCTGTGGATCCCCCACAAGGAAGGCAGCCCTGCCAACACCCAGATTTTAGCCCTGTGAGACCATTTTTTGGACTTTTGGCATCCAGAACTAAAACAGAATAAATCTGTGTTGTTTGAAGCCAGTAAGGCTGTGGCATCCATTACGGTAGCTGTCAGAAGCTAATCCAGGCCAGTTAAGCCAACTCTTTGCTTCGGTCTCCAACACTATAAAATGGGATTAGGAAGTGAATCAAGCACCTTTATTTTATTCACTAGCTTCTCTACTGGGCCATGAGCTGAAGGCGGGGGGATTAGGAGGGGGTACGGATGGTGACACAGCAGTAGAAATGAAAATAGAGGACTTGCTTGTGTGCTGGATGCCTGCTGCCCCTTGGAGCTGCAGGAGATGGGCAACCAGAAGAGAAGCTTCTGTCTGTCTTTCATTTGGCAAGAGAAATGGCCCTTGGCAGTGCGAGGTGGCAGGAGTGGTGGAAGGTGATGGGATGGCAGAGCCTGGCTCATCCTAAAGGGTCACAATTGGTGGAGAATGCACCTGTGGGATATGTGAGCCTTTCCTGGGTCTCCTCTGTCTTACTCTTTCCAAACAGCCTGCAGAGGGAGCTTTCCAGCAGGCAAACCTGCACAACTCTCTCCCGTGCTGAAAAGGAGCCCAGCTTCTCTAACCTGCCACCCCCACCCCCTTTTCCAGCCTTGCTCAGGGCAGTCTCCTGCTTCATGGAGCCAGGTGGTCCAACCCTCCTGGGCTGCCCAGACTGGTTGGTACTGGTTTCTGCTCTGCATGGCTGCACAGGCATTTCCTTCTGCCTGGAATGACTTTCAACCTTGTCCACCTGAGCAATCTCCCTACTCCTCACTGAAGATTCAGCCCCCAGCCCTACCCAAAGCAAACCCTTCTCTTGCTCTGTTGTGTTCTTTACGTATGCCTGATGAAGCTTCTGCCATGCCTGGAGTATCCCGAGGCCAAGTTCTGGGCCGTCTCCCTGGATCTCAAAGGTCCTGCATAGGGCCAGGCCATCTAGCAGGCACACAAGCAATGCCTGCTGAGGGCATAAAGGATTTGTGACTCAAACCTCTCTCAGTTATTAATGGACAAGGCCAATCTAGAGTCCAAATCAAGGAGTGTTCTCAAAGAAGGGAATGGGGAGAGGATGGGTAAATGTAGGAAAGGGGGAAGATGGATCAGTGGGGGAGGCTGAAGTCAGGGAGGGCGGGAGGTGGTAGCCCTGGGACCATAGCCTGGGGATAAACACTGCGAGGAAGGAAGGGCTGGGGCCAGGCACGGGAATGGGCAAGACCTACAGACAGCTTGGCAGCCAGTGACGGAGGCAGGGGAAGGGAGTTGGCGCTGGGTGAGAATTCCAAGGTAGGGGTACACGGACAGAAGGGCTTAGTAGGCACGCAAGACTTAGTAGGAAGGATAGGCAGGGGTTCCAGAGTCCAGACTTGGAGCCCGGGGGCTGACGTGGGGTTTAGGCAGAAGAGACCCTCAGCCAGGAATCCTGTGTTCGAGGAATGGAGAGGATCCCAGGCAATCTACAAACACACCCCCTTCCCTCCAGTGATCAAGTGTTCTGCTATTTCTTTAGCCAGATTGTCCATGCAGATGGTTGCCTGAATGTCCCAGGATGTCCGTGGTTTAGGGCCCGTCTCTCCCACGGATGGTGAACGCCTCAGAGATGTGAGCGCCCCTTATTCCTTCCCATGCCCATCAGGGAAGGGGACTGCGGGAGATGGAGGATGGGTGGGAGGGGGAGGGTTGAGCCTGCCAAGGGGAGGGGTTGAGGAGAAGTCCGGAGTCTGAAGAACGGGCTCGGATGGGGAAGGAGCGAAAGTGGCATGATGCTGGGATCACAGGGATGCTCGTGCTTGGATGAACTGAAGGCACGTTCAGTGAGCTGCGGGGGGTAGAATGGGAGAGATGCCAAAACTTGTTTTCTGGAGCTCTCTGAAGCTGTGTGCCTGCTATAGAACTGAGCTCAGGAAACCTGAGAGCCAGTAAGACCGGCTCAAAGGAGGGGACACGCGGCTTACAGGGAGAAATGGAAAGTGAAGCCTTTCTGTCAGAAATGCTTCGAGTGATGGGCAAAGCAGACAGGCCAGGCATGCCTGCCCTGTGAGAGCCGCCTGAAGCCAGTCAGACTGGGCTGAGATTTGGAAGGGGAGTTCATTCCAGAAGCAGCATGGGCTGGAGCAGAGTACATTTCTAAATAATCTCATATCATTACAAATAGCCAGCGACCGGATGGGCACAGAAGAGAGTGATGGATAAGGTTTCCACTCTCTTCAGAGAACTTTCTGCCAAAATGGAATATTCTAGAATCTTTGCTATCCAACATAGGAGCCATTAGCCACACGAAGTGTGACAAGTGCAACCAAGGAACTGAGCTTCTAATTAACTAATTAACTCCTCCCCCCACCTTTACCGAGGTATAACTGACAAGTTGTGAGATACAGGAGACGATGTGATGATCTGACATATGTACACTTCTGGAAGGATCTCCCCATCAGATTAATTAATATATCTATCACCTCACACATTTAGCTTTTTTTTTTTGCTTGCCTTATTTTTAATTGAATTTAAATTTAATTAATTAACTTAAATTTAAATTGCCACACGTGGCTAGTGACAACCTCAGTGGGCAGTGCCGCTGGAGAACGTTAGCGGTGAGTAGACCCCAGGCGTCTCAGAGCCTCAGGGACGGCAAGGACGCCACCCCCCTGCTTTCCTAAGCAGGCACCCCTGGGGGGTCTCTGGCCTGGAGGCCTTGGGTGATTTGGGTGGGGCTCTGGTCAAGCAGGGCTGTGCGTCTTCACGGCCAGCCCATGGCTATCGTCCCAGACCCTCTCTGGCCGTGCTTCCCCCATAGCACCATTTATTCTCATATCTCCACATAGTTTGTTTCTCTTCCTCGGCTGCCCTCTGTGGGGCATTCTCCAGTCTGATAGCGAACAGCCCCCTCCCAGTCTCTGCCCCATACCCACCCGCAGTTTCTTACACTTCCTGGACACGGACTCTCTCGGGGCAATGACGAAGACCCAGTTTAAGATCTGAAGTCATCCAACATGGGCTGCTTGAGCCAAAGGCTCAGATCAGGTACCTCAGAGGTTCTCAAACTGGAATGCACATCGAAATCACGTAGGGAGCTCTGGGTGACGATTCTGGGGACCCACCCCTAGATCCAGTCACTCTGGGGTGGAGCCCAGGCATCTGCATTTCCAGAGATTTGGCCATACGTTATCTGAGGTCAAACACATTTGGGCAAGTAGCAATCTAGTCCAGAGAGTGGAAGTGACTTGCCCAAGGTCACACAGCAAGTCAAGGGTAGAACAGGGGCTGGAAGTCAGGTCCCCTGACTTCCAATTCATTCCCTGCCCTTTGGCAGCTGTGAGTCTGCCCGGGGTCTGGTTGGACACAGGGAAATGCCAGCACCGCACACTGCCTGTCCACGTCGCGGGAGTCGGGGTGGGGTGGGGTGGGGGCTCTCCCTCGGGGATGCAGGCTGTACATATCACCACAGCAGTAGCATCTGTAACAATAAGAGTAACTGGGACCACCCACACAATTTTTGGGTCCCAGCGCAAAACGAAAACCTGGGGCCCCTTCTTAAAAATTATTATGAATTTCAAGACAGCCACAGCAGAGCCTCAAACCAAGAGTGTGGCCCTTTGGAGCACGGGGACCTGTGCACGGGCTGCGCATCGAAGGAGCCAGCCCTGACAAGAACCCAGACTGACGTGGGCAGAGTTCTTCACAGCCTCGTAGTCCCCTCACCACCAGAGGATTCGACACGGAGCCGCTTCACAGTGCGGCCCCAAGTGCAGTGAAGAATTTGTTTACACATCACGAACATCAGGATTCAAAGCCCCCGAGAGACAGAGCACGCGAGAGAGCACAAAGAAAGGGAAAGTTACCACACACACGACGTTAGGAGCCCTTGTTAATTAGGACCAAACATGAAAGATCATATTGGATCAGGAGGAAGGCGGTGAGGTGCGTTGAGACTGCAGAAGCCTGATACCACAGCCCTTTTCAGGAGCACGACCACGGCCGGCTCAAGGTGAGGCCTACCTGTACAGCGTTTTCTGGGCGCGCAGAAAGGATTTGGAACCCCTGCGGGAGGAGACGGGCGAGCCATGGGCAGAATGCATAATGGGGCCCGGAAAGTACATCGCAATAAAATAAGCTTAAATCTTTAATCTTTGCAAATTACAGGAAACATGCCGAGGAAATAAACACGAGGGAAGTAGGAAGGGAAGATTTTCTGAAAAGCCGGAGGAATTTTCTAGGCTAAGGCAGGAATGTGTTGATACAGAGCAATCTGTGTTGGCTGAAGCCAACTTTATAACAGTGGCTAGGCTAGCTAGCTGCAGGGGAGAGGGTGGGAGGGTGGCCAGCCACATGGGGGGGTCTCAGTGCAGGGTAGCCTCCACTGGCCAGTCCTCTGCCCTCTGCTCTCTGCCCTGGGAGCTGCACCTGTAGAGACCGTCCTGATGGGCTCCCTTGCCCTCTGGCTTCTGGCTGGGTTCAGCCAGTGGTCCGCAGGAAACTGGAGGAGAGAGGAGTCAGTCTGGGATATTCAGTCTCTTAGCTCTATTTGCTGGGTCACTGTGGGTTATCTGCACAGCACCCTGGGAAGCCACAGCTCGGGGCTGGGGGGCTAAGGGGAGCTCTCTGTATTGCTCTCTGGGTTCTGAGGCCAGCTCTTTTCCCCTTTCCCTAGGCATTATACTGGCTGTCCTGCTGCCAGGCTCGGGACAATGCACCGCCCGCATTGCCCTCCCAAGCCTTGCCCACACCTTTGTCAACAGTCCTTCATTCGTCTTTCCTTGTATCACCCAGTCTGCGGGTGCTGTTCATTGCCTTGCTCGGGTCCTCCTTGGTCCAGCCCCCGGAGGACATCTACTACCAAAGCTCTGACAGACAACTAGAGGCCCCTATGCGGCACCACGCACCGAAGGACGGCCGTTGTGTCTGAGCACGCTTGGCAGGAGACTTCACTGCCTACGGGGCGGTCCGTGGTTTTCAAAGTTCATCCTTATATTGAGCCGAACACTGCCTGTTTACAGATATCCCCCTGCTCCCAACCCCAACCCTTTTCCCACTTGACCCCCCTTCAAGGATCTGAAGGTGCATACCGTAACTGTAACCAGAGTTTCTTGTTGCCATGCTAACCTTGCCTAGTGGCTCTGACCCCAGTGTGTCTCATTTCTGGAAGCTTTGCTAGTGGAGGTACGCTCAGGGAGGTGCTTTGGCCTGGAGAGGCTTCTGTGCAGAGGGGCTCAGGACCCTCTCCCCATCTCCCACAGGACAGCCAATAGCCCTTCGTGGTGTATGGACATCCTGGGGACACTGGGTGGGGCCCCGGTGAGCAGAGTTCGCACCCAGGGTAGAGAACCCCTTTCCCCAGGGAGAGAGCTGGGCATGCTAAGAGAGGTGGAAACTGGCCCTTCTACCTGGTGGGTCAGAACTAGACAGAGCCTAGGACAATTGGTGAAAGGCTTGGAGCTCTGGGGTCAGGCAGAGTAAGGTCAAGTCCAGCTCTGGGGCCATGGCAAGTTATTTAATCTCTTGGAGCCTCATTTTTGTGCAAAAGTTGCAGAATGGGTTTGGACATAATAATGGATCTGTCTTCATAGGACTATTGACATTGCACAGAAAGCCCTTAGCACAGAGTCTGGTGATTAAGAAAAGTTCACTAACTTGTAGTGCTATCGTCATCATTATTCAGTGTTTCTGGCTTTCTACAAAACCCAGCTGGAGCAGCGGCTCTTTCCCACTCCTCCTTCCTCCGGGACTCCCTGCCCCTAGACTGGCCCTTCTCCTCCCCTTCCATCTGGTTGACCCCTACCCAGCTTCTCTGTCCTCACCTCCTGGAAGCCTTCCTCCATTGGATGTCCCAATATCTGGTACTTACCTTTTTCACTTAACTCTCTCTCTCTCTACTAAGACTGGGAGACACTTGGTGACAGAGTCAATGTTTTATTTATGCATCTATGCATAATGCTCGGCACATAGTAGGGGTCAGACACTCTTGTCGAGGGGAACAAATAGCACAGCTGATCTCTGAGACTCACAGAGTCCCAGCCTCTCATTTTACAGTGGAGACACAGAGATGCCAAGAGGGTGGCACATTTGTCTGGGTCTCATAGGCGAGTTTTTGGCCAAGCTGGGTCTACACGAGGCCTGCCCAGCCAGCTCAGGACCCTCGGCCACAGTCTCAAGGCAGCAGGTGGCGATTCAGAGACTGGCGGGCAGCTGTGTAGGGGCTTAAGCTGGGGGGTCGCAGCAGAGACTGCCCGTGACACCCCCCTGAAGGGACCCAGCTGGTGTTACCGTCTCGTGTGGCTACTATCTGCCTGGCTCCTGCGGCCCACGACACCACAGTGGGGGCGAGACTCAGCCTTTGGGCCTCGCTGCTCCCCGTGATCAGGGAGAGAGGCCCCGAGTGTCCAGATCCATGTTTCTGCCAGGTAGGGGAGGGACGCAGCCTGTCTGTCTGACTGCCGGCCACCTCCCGACCCCCTGCCCCTGGCCCCCCACTGGCTTCTCCAGCTCTGCCACTGCTAACTAGATGCTGGGGCTTGGCCCTGCAATTCCCTGGGGACTGAAGTGTGTGTGTGTGTGTGTGTGTGTGTGTGTGACAGAGAGACAGAGGTAGGATGGTGAGAGAGAAACTCTGAAATCGCTCTCATCTCCTCTTACTTCCCTGAAACGTCTCCTGAACGTGTTGCTGTTCACTGAAACAAAGAAAGACCCGGCCTTCCTGCCGGCCCCGGGCGCTCGCCGCCATCCCACGTTCATCCCCTCCTTCACTGGGCCATACGTACCGAGAGCCGAGCCTGGACACGTGCCATGGCCAAGGACTGGGGACCCAGCAGGGAACCGAGCAGGGCCTGTGTCCTCATAGAGCTCCCATTCGGGGTGGGGCAGACCACAACCAGGGACACATGCAGCAGCGGGCCAGCCATGCCAAGTGCTGGGGGAAAAGCCGGGGGGAGGACAGTGAGAGCACGGGCAGGGCCGCTGTGACTCTTCCAGAGGGAGACTTGACGTGACTGTTTGGGGGCAGGGACCTGACTGAAGTGGGAGGGCGGGTCATAGGATGACCCTGGGTGTGTGTTCCGGGCAGAGGGACCAGCAGGTGCAGAAGCCCTGAGATAGGTATGCACTCGGTTTATTCTCAGAGCCACAGCGACAGTCACCCCAAGAGGCAGGCTTATTATAGACACAAAAACAAATGTTTTACAGAGAAGAAGACAAAGGCTCAGAGCGGTCAGCTGGCTGTAGCCACATCAAGCAAATCCAGCATCAAAGCCTGGCTGTCTGTCCCCAAGGCTCTGCTCTTTGCCCTCTGACACCTGGCCTCGCTCGGAGAGCGTGCCTTTCCCGTGTCACTGACCGCATTCTCCATTGGGTAGTTTCCCTTGGAGAGCCTGCAGGCCTGACCTCTGAGCTACTCAGCGTTGCATCCCCTACAGCCCGCGGCGAACGACTATACTGGCAGGAATGTGCTGAGCTTTGGGGCTTTCACAGACTTCACTTCCCGCATCCTCCCAGCCGTCCTGAGACAGGCGTCAATATTCCCATTTACAGAAATACAAATAAATAAGTAAATATAAATATATAAACTTATAATTCTTTTACATTGTATCTATTTTACAGATAAAGAAACCAAAGTCCAAATAAAGGAAAGGACAGGCCCAGGGTCTGTGATTCATGGCTGCATAGAATTTTGGAGCTAGGAGAGTCCTTGACACGGCTTGAATCCAACTAACTTCTCATCTTGCAGGTGAGAAAATTGAAACCCACAGGGAAGAGCGTGGCCAATGGCCACGTGGCAAGTGGTGGCGTGGCAGAGCCCAGGAACCAGGTATCTTGACTCCCCAGCCTCCTCTGCTCTTTGTCAGTTGGCTAGAGGAAGCACTGGTCCCAAGTGACAAGCCGATGAGGGTTCAAGCTGTACAGAGTGGAGGGAGAGAATCGTGTAATTGACATTGGGTTCAGCAGCTTGTGTTCTCTCCTCTCAGAGTTCAGGGGAAAGCTCACTGGGTGGGACAGTGACAATGACAGGGATGACATCCTAGCCCTAGCCCTTGAAAGCTCTGGTGGAAAGGGTCTGCCACGCACCATTTGGGTGGTCCACTAGAGGCGCCATCTTGGGTCCTGTTGCTCTTCTGGCATGCCCAGAGGAATCCAGGGAGGCCAAGGTTGGGCCCTGAAAAGGGGAGTGGGGGACAGTCCCCAGAAAAGTGTGGGCTCTGAAATCATGGAGCCCTGTGTCTGACTGCCAGCCCCACCACTTAATAACTGTGTGACCTCAGGCAAATTATATTACCTCTCTGAGTCTTAGTTTCCTCTTGTTTAAATTAAAGGGGGGGGGCTGATCCCTCAGGTGACTTTGAGGCCTGCAAGTCTATGAGCTGGGGATTATGCACACGTCTCCTAACCTCACTGCATCTCATTTTAATTTCCTGAAAACTAGATTAAAAAAACCCCAACATGGCTGTTCATCACTCACAAGTCAGAGGAGGCTGAGTTTTCTAAAGACGACACAAAGAATCCCTGAATCGCTGCCTGGCTAACGGTGGGCTGTGTGCATCTTACGCTCCCTGCCTACCCCTCCCTTGGCAGGCCCAGTTGAGCAGCGAGCCTAGGGGAGCAAATCTGAACCCAGCATGGAGACAGGTACGCGCACACTCCGTTGCTCACAGGTGACATTTGGAGGCTAGACCAGCTCTGGAGGAAGAAAAGTCAGCACTGTGTCCTCAAGCCTGATGGGCTGCAGTTATGTCTGTTCGGGGCAGCGGCATGAGGTAGTGGGCGTCTCACCCACAGCTCCTTTTCAAGTGGCCATGACAGTGTGGTGAGGACGGCAAACCTAAGCCCCGTCCCGCAGAGCCTCAAAGCCCCTCTGACATGATTTGGCCAAACTGTTAACCAAGTGTTGCCCAAAGCAACCTTTTTATCCCCCCTTCTCTTTTTCTGTTTTCATTATTCAGAAACACTAGCTCTTGGCGGGGAGAACCAAGGACCAAATCAGAGATACGGATTCAAGTGCTAGTTCCAATACTTCTTAGCCATGAGGTCATGGGAAAGGAACTCAGCATCTCAGAGACTTGCTTACTTACCACCTGTTAAATGGGTTAATCTGTTAAATGATTGGAACTGCTCAGTCTACACTGTAAGAGTGTATGAGGATCAGAGGAGAGAATGCAGGTGAAGCATGTTGTGTACCGTAGAGTGATGTGCCCGTGTTGGGGAAGGAGAGGGTTAATGTTGGGTCTTAGTTACGCAACAGAGACCAGTGGCTTCATTTGACACATTCCTGTTAAACAGAATGTTTACAAACCATACATTAGTGAAGGCACCCGCATGGAGTTTGGTCTACTCTCATTACAAAAAGATTTGTTCCACATAAGAAATAAGATGATCGGTAGGGGAAGAAAGGGATAAAGAAAGGGGGGGTAATCAGAAGGGGGAATGAAACATGAGAGACTATGGACTATGAGAAACAAACTGAGGACTTCAGAGGGGAGGGGGGTGGGGGAATGGGATAGACTGGTGATGGGTAGTAAGGAGGGCACGTATTGCATGGTGCACTGGGTGTTATACGCAACTAATGAAGCATCGAACTTTACATCGGAATCTGGGGATGTACTGTATGGTGACTAACATAATATAATAAAAAAATCATTAAAAAAAGATTTGTTCCAAGGATTCTTTAAATAATGAGTTTCCTTGGTGCATTCAGGCTCAGAGATGATAAATTCCTTGCTAAGAAGGGTGCCCTGGGTGGGCAAACAACATGCAGGAGACACCGCCCTTGAAAAGCCATCAGGAAGAGCCATGGATCTGGAATTGTAGGGGAAGTTGGTGGATGATTGAGATTCTATATACAAAAGTTCTGTTTACACATGCTGGTGACGGAAGTTAGGTACAACCAGATGCCAAACAGATCACGTATATAGATTGTGATTTAATTGCAGAAGTCAAAGTCATTCAAAGTATTACTTTCTGTTACTGAATATATTCTCAATCAGTGGATATAAAAAAGCATGATCGCATTCATGCGGGGGGTGACGTCTGAGAAATATCTAGACGTGAAAAAGACATCCTCGTACTTCCAAAGGGTGGGAAAGGTGGTCTGGAGCAGAGCTTCTCATATGAGAACATGAATCAGCCAGGGATCCTGTTACAATGCAGATTTGGGTTGGGCTCTAGATTCTGCATTTCTGACAAGCTCCGAGGGGACGCTGTTGCTGCTGGTTGGAGGACCATCTTTCAGGGCGCAGGACTCACAGGAGAGCACAGATGTGTTAGCTGAACACACCAGATCTGTTAGGATCTGGCTTCTGCCCACCTGTCCAGCTCGGGGTCTCAGGCTTACAGCCAGCTACCCCAGACACCCCGGGCTGTTCCTGGCCTTTGCTCCAGATTCTCCTCCCTCTGTCCGGCCTCTCACTTCCTCACGACTCACACCCTCTCTAACTCCCATCCTCTGCCTGGCTGCCTGGCAGACAGGCCTGGGATGAGGCCCAAAGATCACCTCCTCTCTGAAGCCTCCCCTGACTTGCCCTTTTCCTCCTTTCCGGAACCCATCACCTGCTCCTTCTGTCCTTACCAGTTAGAGGACTTGATGACATTTAATTGTTTACATGTGCCCAGGTTGCAAAAGTCTGGCACCCTGTAGGCATTGCATGTGAGTGATGTTGGATCAAAGCATTTCTATCTCCTACATAAAAGGAACCTCAAGATACTCCCTAGATTGTGACCTCCTTGCAAACCTGGACTGTGCCCTTCATGGGTATCCCTGAGGGTCTGGCACACAGTAGGTAGCCTTGGCAATTTACTGAATGGGAGGACACGAGCTCCGAGGTGGGTCTGCTTCGTCTGGATATGGCCCTCAGACCACTGCCTGCCAGGCCGCAACATCTTACTACAGCACGCGTAGTTTCTGCACAGCACTTAGCACGCGCATGGGCGGTTCTTCTCAGAATGATTAAAGTCCGTTTTCTGGCTGCTTCATGGTTGCTTGTCTCCAATGGTGCTTCTGACTTGCAGCGTCCTTTCTCCCGATTCCTTGGCACCTGCCGAGCCCCCGTCCCTCCACCCCATCCAGCGCAAAGGCCCACTCTGAGAGTGAGCCCGGAAGCCCAGCTGGTTCCCGCACGTCCCTGGGTTCCCGACTCTCAGGATTCGGGCTGGAGCCTGCACCCCTCCTTCCGGGAAGGTCCTCAGCACCAGGCACCATGACAAGAGCGCTTCCTGGGAGCAGAGATGTCAGAGAAACCATAGCAACCATCTGCTTCCACTCTTGCTACGTCCCGTTTGTGATGGAAGATAGAAATTGTGCTACTCATGATTGCCGCTCAGGCCTTCCAGCTATGCAGAGAAGTTCGGATCATTTTAAATTTAATTTTAATTTTTATCGAAGCGATATATGTACATAATTTAAGAAGCCAAATGATACCGCAAGGCTTTTAATGAAAAACAGCAGAGTTGGTCTCCACCTCTCCCCGAGCCCTGAGCCTCGATTTTCAGAGACAGCTACTTTCAACCGTGTGAGCTGTTTCTTCTCGTATATACTTCCATATTTCCATGGACATCAATTGCTCGAAAGATATTTCTCGGTTTTAAAAAATTACAGGTATTATCCACCAAGTTCCTCCCATGGGAGATGACGAGGCTAGACTTTCTCCATGAGGTGGCCTCTCCATTTCTTTTCCTTCCGTCCTCCTGTAGACTTACACGCTATTTTGGTTAAGCCAGTCTGCGGCTTTTACTGAATGAGTATAAATATTGCCCCCACCCCAGCCTTGTAGTATCTAATGATTTCCATCTTTTTCTTGTGACACTCTTTTGTGTTTCCTGTTTTTTTTTCTTTTTCTTTTGGTTTTTTGGTTTGTTTGGCTTGCTATCTATCACTGAAATGCCAAACTCATAGAAACAGAGGAGAAAAGTGGTTCCTAGGGGGTAAGGGTGGGAGAAATAGGCAAAGGTTGGTGAAAGAGCACCAACTTTCAAGACAAGTAAGTTCCGAGTGTGTAACATAAAACACGGTGACTGTAGATGATAACACTGGCCGGTATATTTGAAGTCTGCGAAGGGAGTAGAACTTGAATGCTCTCACCAAAAAATACATTTTATATATTAATATATACTGTATATATTAATTATATATTAACACACAAATATAATTTTTATATTAATTATGATTACATTATTGATAGATATAGATTATTTGACAGAGAGAGAGAGGGCGTGTGCATGAGCAGGGGGAGGGGCAAAGGGAGAGGGAGAGAGAGAATCTCAAGCAGACTCCCAGCTGAGCATAGAGCCCCCACCTGGGGCTCGATCTCATGACCCTGAGACCATGACCCTAGCCAAAACCAAGAGTCGGACCCTTAACTGACTGTGCCACCCAGGTGCCCCTGAAATATATTTGAAACCAAATATTTGTAGCCTGCTGGGTAAAGAATTCTATTTTAGTAAAGAAAGATTTCCCATCCTTCCTCTCTGCTCAGTGTCCTCTGGTTTCAATTGCATCTGCTGAGAAGTCCCAGGTCATGCTGATTGTAGATCTTTCGTATGTGATTTGTTTTTTCTCTCCAAAAACTTTTAAGGTTTTCTCTTTATCTCTGTTAGCCTGAATTTCTCGAGGAGGCATCTTGGTCTGGTTGTCCTGCCGCTTACTGCGGACATGACTCAGTGAATTCTTTGGTTATAGGTAATCACATGCTTCAGCCAGGAACTCTACATATCTTACCTCTCTGCCAACATCCTTTCCTCCATTCTATCTGGTTTGTTATTCTAGAACTCCCGGTAGGAGCGTGTTCGACTTCCTGGATTTACCCTCTCATTTTCACATTTTTTTTCTCTCCCATTTTCCATCTGTTTGCCTTTTTGTTTTACTTTTCAGGAGCTTTCCTCAATTTCAACCCTTCTATGTTTTATTTTTTTTAAATGTAATCACATTTTAATTTCCAGGAGTTAAAAAAAAACACAATGTTTCCTTTGCATGTTACTTGTTAATAGCATCCTATTTTAATAGCTTATGTTTATGGATACAATATCATCTCTCATCTCCTGAGAATTTTTTAAAAGTGGTTTGACGTTTCCTTCAGCTCCCTGCATTTATTTGGTATTTACCAAACACTTACATAGTGCCTCACATTATTCACGCATTTTCTAAGTACTTCATAAATACTAACTCATTTCAGTCTTCCTAACAACCTGACAGAGTAGACAATAATATTCTTCTTATTTTAGAGGTGAGGAACTGGGGCTCAGAGAGCTTAAGTAACTTGCCCAAGGTCACACAGCTGGTAAGTTGTGTCGCTGGGATTTGAACCCAGGCTCTGGTCTGGCTCTAGAGTTTGTGCTGTTAATCATTAGCTCTATTTCCTGACAGTTCCTTTTTTGTTTGGCTGGTGTGGTTCCTTTCCTGTCAGTGGCTTCCCTCAAAAGCCAGGCGTTTGGCTGTCCACTCATAATTAAGAGGGACTTAAAAGCTGCACAGTCATTCCTGGGGGTGGGAGGACTTACTAAGGAACTTCCCTCTGGCGGGATCTAACCAGGCCATCATGTCCGGGGACTCCTGACTGTCATTCTCTGTGGACCTTTTCTCCTGAGCCTGTCAGTCTCTCCAGAAAGGGATTCCCCCAGACCTCTGTTTGGAGGTAGTAGGGTAGATTAGCCTGGCTGGGGCCCCACTCCTCAGTAAGCCGACCTTGACCTCATCTCCCTGTTTTCTGTACGGTACCTCACCCATGCCTCAGCTCTGTCTGGTCTCCCCACGCCTAGCGCCGGTCTGTTTCATCCCGTCGGGTGCTGGGGTGCAGAGAGGTACTTGTCTGGGTATCTGGGAGACTTAACAGCTCCTTTTACAGACTTTGAACTAATTCTCCTAGTTTTCCCTACCTCTTATCTCTATCTTTATCAGGGTCCGATGCCTCTGATTCCTGACTCTTCCTGGGGGTTCAGTGGTGAGAACCGTGTGGCTTTAGTCGGCTTTTCAGTGCAGACCCTTACCCCTGAGCTTTGTCTGCCACACACCGAGTCAATTACCATCTGCCTTCCATCTTCCCAAAACTTGCTGACGTTGACTGTTGCCTTCTTTCCCATCCTGTCATTGTGTGTTCATACTTCAAAAAAAAAAAAAAATCTGTGATGGCCATTTAGGCGGGGTGTATGGAGGGAGCCTCCAGAAATACTTCTGTTCAATCTACCACGTTCAACCACAAGTCTGGACTGCCAACCTCCCCAAGACTCCGGAGCTCCACAGACACACCATGAGCTCCTTTCACCATCCCCAGAGAAGGGACAGAGATGTTTGGAGTTGGTCTCTGGGATGTACACAGCCACAGAACCAATGGACACCATTTTTTCCCCTGGGAACATCAGGCGTCCTTCCGATGCTTTTCAAACTGGGTTCCTTGGAGCCCTAGGGTTCCTCAGGGTCGGCCATAGTGAGCATGGGGCAATCACACTGCGGTCCCCATCTCCAGGTGAACCAGAGCAGTTCTACCATTATCTGTTCTATAGACTGGAGCTGTGCTAGAGCTTTTGTTCAACACAAGGGTGCTACTATTGAGGAAAAGAAAAGGGAAAAATAGAAAAGGAAAAGTTTAACAGACCTATCATTATATGCCATTCTCTCTTCAGAGATGTCACCTGGACCGTTCTTTTTTTTTTTTTCCCTGAGCTATTTTCATGGCAGTGCTTTTACAATCATATTTTGAACATTAAAGGCACGTAGTGAAAGAATTGCTTTTGGGTTCATGCGTGGGTTTTTAGCTTGGTTCAACTACTTAATGAGATGTGTCTTCTTGGGAGGCTCACTCAGCCCTTCTGAGCCCCTGTTTCTTTGTCTTACGGGGGGGATGGCAACACCTTGTTAGGAGGGTGACTGAAAGGGTTCGTGGGATAGAAAGTTCACGGCCCATAGCAGCCATGCAGGAACGCCAGTTTCTCTCTTGTCCTGACCCCTTCAGTAGGCACAGTATTTCCCCCCTCTCTCAACAAATGCGTTAACAAATATTTACTGGCCTGGTGTGCATCAGTGAGCCAGAGGGTCCAGGATCCCTGCCCTCTCGGAGCGTATGTTTTAGTGGAAGGGGATCGACAAGAAAAAAATAAGTACGTAAATCCCACGGCGTATTTGAAGGTGACACACATCATGGAGAAAAGGAGAAGCAGAGGAGAGAAGGAGGGGTGAGGCGTGGGGTGAGTGATCTGGGTAACCCTCCATGAGAGGGTGATATCTGAGCAAAGACTTGGTGGAGGTGAGGCGATTGGCCATGCGGGTCTGAGCAGAGAGAATTCTAGGCAGAGGGAGCGGAGAATGCAGAGGCCCGCAAGTAAGAGTGTTCCTGGAATTTTCAAGGCATCTCAGGGAAGCCAGGGTGGCCAGAGCCAAGTGAACAAGGGGACAGAGTAGGAGGTGACGAGGCTGACGGTGGATAATAAGGTGCCAGAAATTTACCTCCATTAGAGCATAGGCCCTCAACATAATGCCTTTGCTCAAAGATATAATATTGGGTTCATTTTTCTTTCTTTTTAAAAATATTTATTTATTTGAGAGAGAGAGAGAGAGCATGGGTAGGGACAAAGGGAGAGGGAGAATCTCAAGCAGACTCCCCACTGAGCATGGAGCCCAAAGCAGGGCTTGATCTCAAGATCCCGAGATCATGACCTGAGCCAAAATCAAGAGTCGGATGCTTAACTGACTGAGCCACTCAGGGACCCCCCTCAGGTTCATTTTTCTAAATACTAGGATTTGGGGAAATCGAGGCAGATTATATTCAATAAAAAGTGTGTTATGCATGGTGTGAATGAAGGATAGAGGGAGAAGAGAAAGGGAAGAGGCTTATTTGAAGTCTTTCCAAATTTGACCCTATGTATCTAGAATCTGAGGCCATTTGACAGCTCTGTATATGCCAATTCCAGTTTCTTCAGAGGTGACCCATCCCCAGCCCTTACCCTCAGCCCTACCTCCCCCAGCATGGCCCTTCACGGGACTATCTCTTGGGAACCCCTTCCCCAGCTGCCATCCACCCAGCTTCCACAGGGCACATCAGTCCTTCTATGAGTTCACTCCCCTGGTCACTGCTTATTGGTCCAGGTGTGGGCACCCAACCAACCCATGGACCAATGATTTCCTTCCCTGGTTTTTTTTTTTTTTTAATAGGAGACCTGGGAGAGTCTCAGAACAGTCTCTTGCTGTGATAGGATGTGTAGAACAGAAAACTATCGGCAGTCATGTGTGAAAAAATATATATGTGTGGAAAAGTCCTGTCTGTAGTGAGAGGGAATAAAGCAACTCAGAGAGGCGAGGTGAGAGAAGCAGAGACCCCAGGGGGCCCGAGCCCTTGGTTCCAGTTGTTTCTGACGCTGCATCCTTGCTCGCCTGCTGTTTGGTTGTTGAAGCTTGCCTTGGATTCCGGGGGCAATACAATTCCTTTTATGCCTCAGCTTGTTTGAATTTGGTTTCTCTCATGTGCAACCTAGATAACCCACTGCCTATTTCTTTTATCTTTTGAAGTTACTCAGAGGCATCTACACAGAGTTTCATTTTTAACAACCTCCCACCTGCCTTCAATTTAATTTCCTTTAGAAAACACTGGCCATGAAACCTGCACTTCTACGGTCTAGGACGGTTTTTCTGTCCTCGTTCTATTTTGTGAGCTCCTCCGTGAGAAAGGTTTCCGTGGCCAAAGGCATTTGGGAAATAAATGCTGCACGCTATATTCCTACTCGGATATTCATGATGTAGCATATCCAGGAATTCCTGCAATACGTAAACGTGTGGCACTTTGTCTAAGCAGGGGTCCCAGATCCTTGCTATTCCTGGAACGTGTAATATCCCCAATCCTGACATTCCATAGGTTCCATACTGTCGAGGTCCATAGGGGATGGAGCCTGCCTTCTTTAAAATGGCATAGTTCTGGGGTGTCCTGCGTAAGGAGCTTTGGCCAATAGGGCTTCCTGGTGTGGGGCATTGTCAGCCTTGGGGGAAGGACATTTGATAATTTTCATAGTCATCTGTCTTCGCTAAGGGTGAGCCTGTAGGCCTGGGGCTCCATTCAAAGGGGGTACTTTTTTCAAATTCACTCAGGCATCAAAGGTCCTTCCTGTCTGCCGGAATTACACCCAGAGGAGTGGTTCCCTCACTGCTTCCTTTAATTTCTGAGCAGTGAAGCTGTCCACGAGGCAAGGCCAAAGGGTACCAGAGGCTCTGTTTTGAGCAGAATGAGATTTCCAGAGGTTGAGTTACTTCAGGATCCCTGTTCCAGGGTTGGGATAATTAGCACAGGCTCTGGCTCTGGGACAGTTCGACGATCCCCCCAAGCTCATCATTATCACCCTTCCACTGCTGCAGTTTGCAGAGAGCTCTTGTGTGCTTCCTTCACCATCCTGAAAAGTCGATGGGTTGGTTTGTCTGGTTGACCTCTATTGCACGGGAGGACACGGAGGCCCATTCACGAGTCCTCATCACACAGCTAGTCAGGGAAGAGCTGGGAATTTCATCTTGGGTCTGACTCTATAATGGCACTTTCCTGTCCTATTACACTGCCTGCCATCAAGCTGTCTGTGGCTACTCCCTCAACCGCCATATTTCGATTCCTCTCTTCTCCATCATCACCCAGATATCTCTGACAAAGACATGGGAATTGAGAGGAGAGGGGAATGCCAAGGAAGTAAGATGGCGTCTGTGGGGCCACAGGGCTTGTGGGTACAGAAGGCAACCTCCCTCTTGAGGACCATGGCAGGACTCGGCCTGAAGGTGCCCACAGTCGTTTGGAGCAAAGAGCAAGCAGCAAGATGTGGCCATGTTTCCTCAGGTGACCTCAGGGACAAGCAACCCTTACCTGTCGGAGTCCACCCTTCATCCGACACACCTCACTCCTACCCACATGAGCACGTGCGTACACCACACTCCCCACCAGTCCATGAAACAAGAGGTTTTGAGGCTACCAGGGTGTCCAAAAGGTGCTCATTGCTCAGTGACTTCTCAGCCTAAAAAAAGGTACAGTCAAGGAAGGCTGGATGTGAGGATTCAGGCCATCAGGCTGGGTGGCCTGGGTGAAGTCCCCTAACCTCAGCCTCCTTCCCTCTTAAGTGGGGATAAAGAGCCCTCTCTACCACTCACGGCTTTGGTGAGGGGAGGGCCAGGACTGAAGAATGTGGGAGGTGGCCGCAGAGGCAAACATCCAAGAAGCCGACAAAAGCAGTCTGAACTGTGCTCCCCGGTGTGGTAACCACTAGCCCCCCTGTGGCCATTTAAATTAATCAAAATGACATGATATTAAAAACTCAGTTCTTCAGTTCCATGAGCCACATTTCAAATGCTCCGTTGTGGCTACCGTATTGGACAGTGCAGCTAGAGAACATTCCCTCCATGTCCGCAGAAAATTCTAAGGGACAGCACTGAGCAGTCTCCCCTCTGACTGGTTTCTTGTGGCCCCTGCCCTTGCTCTCACCCCTTCCTTCTTCATGCAGACTCCTTTCCCAGCCACCCAACCCCAGAGACCATGGTTGAAGTGAGGAGGGCTGGGGGAGCATAAGGGACAGCTCAAGCTGCCGGCAGGAGTGAGGATGTCCTCTTCTGTGGGCCAGCTTGGCTGCCTACTGAGACGATAAGCTCCTGAAAAGCAGGGTCTCTGTCTGGTGTCTTCTGTCTCCCTGACCATGCCCTGCACAGTGTTAGGCACATAGGTCTTCCAGCATGATCATGGTCCACTGGGGCTAACTGGGGTTCCAGAAGCTTGGGTCAGTACAGCCCTGGCTTGGCCATGACTTTCCTGCGTGATGTCTAGAAGGTCACCCCGCCAGGCCGCAGTTCTCCCTCCACCAAGGAGCAAGGGGATTGGCTGGAAGAGATGATCTCAGAGCTTTCCTGCTCTATCCATCCACAGCACCAGGAGGCAGATGCAGATTCCCTGGGCCAGGCCCTGTGGTGGGAGCCCATTCTATCAGCGGCCAGACCCCACAGGGAGCTGTGCTGTGTGAAGATGTGTGTGATGGGGTGCCTGGCATTGTGTGAGTGTGTGTGTGTGTTCATATGTGGATGTATACATTTGCTAGCTCCCACATCAAGGTAACAGGGCAGGAAATCCAACATTACCATGCAAACACGTAGCTAACCTGCAGTCGGGTTATGGGTGTGAGGTCTTCGGGACACATTCTTATTGCCCATTTCTCCCCTTTTCCCCTGGTGATTTGATAAGCAAATATGTTCCAGTGTCTGCAAAGCAGAGCCTCTTTTGGGAGACCAAGACCCAGCTCCTAGGACCCAGGGTTGTCTACAGATCCCCATGGTCCCAGGGCACAGGCTGAGCTCAGGGATGTTCTGGAAAACCAGGCTCTGCCAGTCAACTCTCAAGGATGCCAGAGCCCGGCACAAACCCAGATCTTTGTCTGTTTGCTGGAGGGCAGGGGCACCGGATTTAGAAAAGTGGATGGAGCCCACTAAGCATCTCCTCACCTTAATGTCCTTACCATGGCTCAAAGCCCCCACAGTACACACGCTAATGAACCGTTTGCTCAATGAACAGACTAATAAATGAGTGCATGAGCTAACTCGGGGCCTGTACACACAGGCCCCCCAGGGGCTCACCCAGGCCTGGAGCCAGGCCCCTGAGTCCATGCCCTTCAGCTTTCCAACCCAGCAAGCTCCTCCACCTTCCCCCAGCAGGAGGAGCCGCTTTCCTTGCTGCTGGGGCTCCTTGGCTGGGTTGGGATAGTCAAGATGCTGGAAGAGGAAGGGGCCGGTCCGTGTCTTCCTCTTCTCCTGAAATCAAGCCACCTGCCTGCCCAATCATGCCTTGCTTCATGCCTCCTTCCCAACACCCCACTCTGCCTGGCTGCCTTCCCTTTCCAGTATTCCTGTCATCTGCCCCTCTCCCATCTACTGAAATCTGAGGAAGCCCTGAGCATCAGTCCGTGCAGGGACATCCTTACTCTCCACTGGTATGTTGCCATCCCGCTGATAGACAGCGGTCCTTCATGGCCCGGGCCAAGATAGCCCACCTGAAGCAAACCAGTCTTCCAGAGTCCTGTAGCCCTCCACCACCGCCCACAGCCCCGGTCCCTGTGCCCAGCTCACCTGTCTCTCCCCAGATGGGCAGGTACTCATCTTGCTGAATGTCCAGCATGATCTCCAGCCCGTTGCCTGTCCCGCCCTTGACCGTGGTAAGCAGAGGTTTGCCATCCTCGCCTGAGTTAAACATGTAACACTTTCCATATTTTGTAAACACCTGAGGGAGAGAGGAGAGGGAGAGCAGCACATGAGTGACTTCAGACTAGAGACTGGTGAGACCCGAGAGGTGCAACATCAGGCCAGGGTCCCCACAGCCCGTCCCAGTCAAGCCCTCTCGAGGACCAATGATTCCTCACTGTGGCTGATGGCCAGACTTGTGCCAATCGGGATTCTGACATCAAAGAACAAATCTGGACACAGTTTGGGGTCTGTTGCAATGGGATCTGGTGTCTTCTCCCTCTGGGCACACTCTCCCGCCCCGGGGGGTGGTCCTTTCCATCTTCCAAATGTGGAACATCATCTGTAAGCCAATCTGCACCTCCAGCCCCAAGCTCTCTCCTGGCCTCCAGACTCACTGATCCCAGCACCTGATAAGGGTGACTTCAGGGACCTCAGAGTCCCCTGACACTCAGGGAGTCCCAATGGGAACAAACTTCCTCAGGTTCCCTGCCTGACCCAGGGAAATATCCCAGGGAATAGCATCACCACCTGCCAAGAGGTTCAAGCCAGACCCTCAGAGTGGCTGTCCATTCTTCCACTTCCTCACCCCCAAGTCTGATTAGCCACCAAGGCCTGTCAAGGCCGTCTCTACATCCAGCATGCATTTCACCTTTTCTTTACTGCACTCTGCTGTAACCCAGGACCCAGGCATTGCTTGCCTGGGCTGCTATGGTTTCTTAGCTGGGCTCCTGGATTCCAGACCACCTTCTCCAGCCCATCCTCCAACTTCGCTGTGGCTCCCTCTTTCTAAAATGTAAACCTCACCTTGCTAATCCTGTGCTTAAAGTCCATCAGGGCTCCCCAGCACCCATAGGCTAAAATCTAGGCCCTCCAGACCCAGCCTTCTATGATGCCCTCTGCCCACTCCATCCTCCCGCTCCCTATCTGTGTCCATGGGAATCCACTAGAAGGGAAGCTCCATGCATTTGGGGACTACATCTGCTTGTTTGCTGAGGTACCTATCTCAGTCTGGTACCTGGGATGTGGGGGTGCTCCAGAAATATATGTTGGATGAATGAATGAATGAGTGAATGAGTGAGCGATGAGTGGGTGGATGGAGTCACATCAGACAACCTGCTGTTTCACACACTTCCGGCTTTCTATTTGCTGCTTCTGCTACCTGTAACTCCTCTAACTCCTCTTCCTGCCTGGACAGCCTCTAGCTGTTGTCCAAGACTGGGCTGATGCGTCTCCTCCAGGAAGCCTTCCTGAGTCCCAGGACCAAGTTGGGCTATGTCCCTCCTCCCTGTTCCCCTTGCTCCTTCACCACGGCAGCTATCACATGGCCCCAAATAGTTGGTCCGCATCTCTCCTGAACTTGACTTTGCCGCTCACTTCTGAATCCAAGGACTTACTACATTGCCGGCCACCCAGTAGGTATTTGGGCCACGTGTGTTTGATGATTACCTGATTACAACGATGTGGTGTGATGGTGTGATGGTGTGATGGTGTGATGGTGTGATGGTGTGATGGTGTGATGGTTTGATGGTGTGGGAAGAGCCCAGGGCAAGGAATGCAGAGATCTTTGTCCACGTTTGACGTTGCCACTCATTAGTTGGGAACCAAATAAACCCTCTAAGCCTCAACTTCTCCATCTATAAAATGGGAGTTCTCGCCCTTTCCTTAGTACCTCTCAAGGTTACTGAGAAGATCAGCTGGGGTAATACACACACGTGCTTTGAAAACTATAAAAGCTTTCTACAAATGCTATGGGTTATTATGCTTACATAACTGCTTTGGAACCTCGAGCCGAAGCCAAATTACATCTGGCAAAATTGGTTGGAAGAGAGCCAGGCCAACTGTATTGGGTTCCTGCAGCCACTGAGTTTTGGGCCCAGACCCCTCCTTGGCCACGCTCCCCTGAGCTGTCCCCGCCTGCAGCATGGACAGAGGGGGACTCTCTGGCTTCCCATCCTCCAGTGTGGGGGCAGATAACTAGCAGGGACAAGTGCTGGAGGCTGCCTTTCTCATGCAGACCTTGAGGGCCAGATGGAAGGAAGGAAGAGAGGCTTCTACGAGGTGCCAGACACTCTGCTAGACACTCATCTGTGTTACCTCCTTTAACTCTTGCAACCATGACTGCTCTGGGTACTGCTGCTCCCATGGTGCAGAGGAGGAAACTGAGGCCCAGAGATGCTAAGTGACTTGCCTAAGGTCACACAACTATGAAGCAGAGATGCTGAGATATGAAATACCTGAATATCTAATACTTATGGTCTTTCTGGTTGTGCTCCCTTGGGTCTTTGTCACTGGGACCTTTCTGAGCCGTACTGTTTCTCTGTACCTTGTTTTTTCCATTAGCCCATCAATAGTCACAGGCATGTGCTCCTCCTACCTGCAAGGATTATGGGGATTGCAAAGAAGTACAGGGCCTGCTACCTGCCTTCAAGACCCGTGGGAAGCACCAGCAAAACATAGAGTCCACGTTTTCTTCCCTGTATAACATGTCTGAGTCCCTAACCCGTCCCACTGTTTCAGGACAGCCAAGCCCTACGCCCTCAGCTTCATGGGGGAGGACAGCTGAACATGATTTTTCAAAAAACCCTGAGCTTTATCATTGCTCTTGTATACAGCAACTGGACCAGGCTGACGAGTTCGTCCCCGGAGAGACGTTCTCTGGGACCACCGTGGTGAACAGATGAGAGAATCTTACAGTTCGCACATCCTTGGCAAGGGGTTGAACACATCTGGAGTGACTTCTGGGTGTTCTAATAGGATTTTTCTTCGTAGGGCCACTGAATAGGCTTGTTGGCTCCAAAACTGATTATAATATGAATTGCTTATCTACACGAAGAGATTCATAAGTAAAAGTACATTTCCGCTTCTCACCGGATTATTGCAAACTCCAAATCCTCCGCCTCCCCACACTTGGTAATTGAACTCCAGAATATTGGGCTGGGGTTAGATTGTGACCCCTACCCCCTGGGGTCAGCGGTGATCCCAGCCCAGGTCTCTGATCCCAGACATGCTGGGTGGGTGGGGTCGAGAGAGGGTATTAACCCTCCGTGAGCTTCTGAGGGGGATGACAAGGTGCGGAAACTCCGAAGGCCCTTACAGTCCATCTCACTGACCCGCCTTCCTTCACCAGGAAGGAAAAGCAGGGAAGGAAAAGCAGAGCCGGGAGGGAGGAGGCAACTTGCTGGAGGCTGTGCAGTGAGGACCGGCTTAGTCTGCACTCCCTTTACAGCAACCTCCCTCAGTTTGCCCACTTACAACAGGACATGGAGGCCCCGGGGGCTTGCTACCTTCAGCTGTTCATTGACACAGCGCCTGCTGCGTGTCGGGCCCTGGGCTGGCACCCCCAAACCTCGGGCCTCCAAGTCTCCCCTACAGAGGAGGGAGCAGATGAGTCTTTGCGGTGGCAGTGATGGAAACTCACTCCGCATCCTTGGCTGCCTCCTCGCCGGGCCTGCTACTCATCCTGGGCCCTGGTGGTGGCTCCCGCAGGGGCCCATGGTGTTAGTCTCTCCCCCGGCCCCTGCTCCCAGCCTCCATTTCAATTGGGATGTCCTGTCTTACAAGCTCATGCCTCCCATTTTTTCCCTTTACGGTGCACATCCAAGCATGTAACTAGCTGGTTATCCATGTGGCTGTTTGTTGGACACGTCTTCGCTAGGCTGCAGGCTCTGAGATGGTAGGGACTGTGTCTGTTTTGTGGAATGAACGAAGGGACTCCAAGGTGCTGCCAACCCATGTCCCCTTGCCCACCTCTGGGCAGTGCCCTTCGGTGCTGGCCAGCCTTGCTGGTTTTGGCAGGAGCTGGGCCTGGCCCTTGTCCCCCCTTCCTCCCCTCTCTTTGTCTGCCTAGGCCCTTCTCAGCTTCCCACTTCCTCGTACCTAAGCATTTTTGCTTGCTTCTGCATGAAGGTATTAGAGGAAATAACCCTTTCGGGGGCTAAGACAGTCTACCTTTGTGGGGGCAGGAGAAGGGGCTCCGAGACAGGAGGCTCATGCTGGCTGCACGCTTCTGCCGGCCTCCCTGACGGCGCCGCGGAGCCCGTGGCTCCTGCCTGGTGTTTCTGAGACGGTGATCTTCCTCTCTGCTCAACGTCAAAGGCCTGAGAGCTATTTATACACCGCACAATTCTGCTACAAACTTGGGACAAGATGCAGCTCTCCTTCCCCATTTCGGGGGCATAATGATGTGTAAGTGTAAAACACGCTTCAAATGTCTGTCTTATCGTTCCCGGCCAGAAAATACAATTTCTTTAAGTCCAGACTGTCAGGCCCAGCTCGCCGCTTCTGCAGACCTGCCGTTCTCCCAGGCTTCGCCCTCCTCTCCCGGTAAATGCTGACAGCCCCCTCGCAGATGGCCGCGCTGGATCGGCTGGGCTGCTAGGAGTCTAGAATTGCACTCGGTCAGGTGGGTTTGTAAGAGTTAAAGGTGCACATTTCAAAGCTGGATCTCCAGGAGGACAAGGGGGAATCCTGAGATAAAAACGAGCCCCGAGAAATTCACCTTCACTGCTAACATTTGCAGGGTGCGTTACAGCTTAGAATGCCTGCGGAAGGCGGCAGCTCTCTCTGTAGCCCCACGAAGGGGAGGAAACTAACAATTCCTGAACCTCTACTCGGTGCAGGGCCCTGCTTGGCATTTCCATAGGTGTTCTCTCTTCCCTAATGATGGTCCAGCTCCCCTGCTGGGGAGACAGCTTGTGATTACTTCCCAGGAGTTGAGGAAACTGAGGCTGCTGACGAGGTGGGTCGTAGAGCTGGGACTTGTGGGTGAGACTTTATCACCAGGGAAGTTACAAGGAAGGAAGCCTGGGATCTGGGGCCAGACAGGATGCGATCAAGGCAGCTCCCTATTACTTGTCAAGTCCATGGCCCCGAACATGGCATTTTTCTGTCCCCAGTGCATTGCCTCATCAACAAACCAGCAAGATAGTCTTGCCGTGTGGTTGGATGGCCTAAGTGAGAGGATGTAAGTGGGTCGGTTTGGAGGATTATGTAACAAACATCCTAACTAGTTAGGAATCCATACAAGGTGTGTGTGTGGGGGGGTCACTAGGTTTCTCCTCTTCAGCGGAAGAGAGATTAGTCATTTGGGTTATTGGTAGGGAGGCTGAGATGAACTGAATGGGGGGTTGAGGGCTCCTGTCCTCTCTTCTTATGCCCCTACAATACCGAGCTCATCTCGAAGTAGTTAGAGGAGATTAAGATCACCGTGTGCCACTGATTGCTTACTCCTTAATAATGCCAAGCCTGTTGCTGAAGCCCTGGGCAGCCCATGAGATGACTGGCCCCGTGGAGCTCTGGAGGAGAGGGAGGTATTTCCATGCTTATCACCCACTCTGAAAATCTACATGTGAATTCCAACCGAATTGTAACCAGTTACTGGTAAAGTGGGAGGATCCCACCAATCTGAGTTGACACATTCTAAACTGAAGGAACATGGATGTGGGGATGGGGAGAAGGTCTCACCGTCTTCCAGTAACAGAGTAGCTCTGAAGTTTGCTACCCTCCCTGGAGTGCCATTCACTGTGTAGCTGCCATCACTAATATTTGCAACAGCCCCATGAGGTTGGTATTATCACCCCCATTTTGCAGATAAGAAAATCAAGGCCCGGAGGGCTGAGCCAGGTCACGGAGCTGGTCAGTGGAGAACTCAGGGCAAAATCCATCTTTGCCTAGTTCCAAAGCCTGCGCTCTTTGCCCCCTGCCCCTTGTAGCTATGGCTCCAATCATACCTCTCTCCCAAACTGCTGTGCTCCCGGCCAACTGGGGAGATTACAGCTTGCTAACACAGGGCTCTCCCACCTGGTAGTAGGGAAGGTATATCTCAGAGTCAGAGGCAACCAGGAAAAGTGCAAACATCTTCTCATCCAAGCTTCTCTTTTTCATATGGGAGTCTAAGGTCCACAGAGGTGAAGTGACCTGTTTCAGGTCACACAGCCAGTTTGGGGACAGAGCTGAAATCTGATCTGGGCTTACTGGCTTGGGTCTGTGCTCTTCCTTTAAAGCCTTCTGTTTGCACACGCCAGGGGCTGGAAATCACAGCCAGGTCCCCTTTCTCAGGGCACTGTGTCCAGGAATATAAGAAAGATTGGCAGCCACTGCTGGCCTCGGGTGCTAGCATCCAGGCTCAGCGTGACCTGCCGGGGTCCCCGGCCTTACAGAGTCCGGGAAATGCAAAGTGGGGCCCTTGCTGGGAAAGGTTAGGAATGGGCTGATACCCACGAAGACACAGTTTTCTGGTTCAATTAATAGTGCAAACAACATTTCTACACCATGTACCTACTTAAGAAAATAACTTATGTATAAGTTCCCTTAAGGATTGTTGAAATACCCACTCACCAGCACAGCACTAAGCCTGCAAGCTTCCGACCTTCCAGTCCCTTCATTAATCCTGACCTTTAGGGCTTCTCCTAGGCAGTGGGTTTTTGTCTCTTCTTGCTTATTACACTTGAAGGACTTGAAATTGCACTGCTCCGAAATGCCTTCAAATTTCAGCCTTTCCCTCTCCACACCCGAACCCCGCCAAGTTAACTGAGCTTGCCTCTCAACGAGTTACTGAAATTTCTCATTAGACTGTTTTCGAAAGAACCTGCACGTTAAAGCCAACTGTTTAGTCGTATTTGTTTGGTTTGCCTTTTTCAGACTCCTAAAACACATTTCACACAATTAGGAAGTGAGAACGTCTGTCAAATGGGTTCCCAGGCTTCCAGGAAACAAAATGAATCTGCCTTTTTGTTTCCTGAAGTTGCAATTAGCGTGTTTGAAGATGAAACACAGCAGGGGGAAGCATGCAGAGGGGGGCTGCCAGAGACAGTCCGCTCTTTGAAGGCAAGGACTGTATCTTATGAAAATCTCTGCTTGCTCGTTTTCATCGGTTTCTGCAGCAGGAATTTCTGACTAGTCCTCTCCTTCCAAGGACTGTTGCATGACTGTGTGTATTTCCTACCAGGAGATTAAAAAGTCACTTGCAACAGATACCCACGAAAGCACCTCCTTGTGGTCGGTGCTGTTCCTGGAAATGAAGGAGCCAAGGGAACATGGCCCCTTTGCCACCACTTGTCACCTCTTCCCAGCCAGGAGGCCACCATCTCTTTTTAGGACCTCATTAATATCATTTTCCTTAGAGGTGACCTTCTGGGGGGGAAGGGGAAGAAGGAACAGTCACCGAGCACTGACCACGAGTCAAGCCCCTGTGCTGACTGCTCCATACCCCTTCTATCCTTTCAAGCTCACAAAGCCCGCTGATGTCGGCGTTATTCTGCCCAGTGTGCAGATGGGAAAACTGAGGCTCTGGGAGGTTAAATATCTCGTCCAAGTTCCTACAGCTAAAGAGCGGTTCGCCTGACGTTCCCTTCTATGTGCAGGGGTTGTGGGAAGTACGCTTGGCATTATTAGAATGTGTGAGACGGTCATGCGACCCCCTCCTCCACGCCCCTGCACCCATCTGCTGGGATGTGACGTTTCCCGTTCCTGTCTCCCTGGGAGGCCGTCCTCTCTCCTCCCTCTAAGCCTGAGTGCCGCCAGGGCCTTGTCCCCCGGCAACTGTCCAGAGAGCTTGAGGCTGCTCAGGAGGGAAGCGTGTGCACCGTGCAGAAGGAAGAGCATCGCGCAGCTGCAAATCTGTCTGTCAGCTGGGAAAACAGCACGAAGGGGAGGAATGGGCGATGCAGAGTGTTCTCCGATTCAAACATTTTGTGAGCAAATGTGCTCTCGGTGGATGACTCATGGAGACAGAGGGCGACTTAAAGGCGCTCTGGGGGCTCACCTGGAGAGTCGCTGGAAATGCCAGACTCTGGTGATGAATCCCTCCGGACAGCTCATGTGAGCCTCCCATACCGGGCTCGACTTGAGGCTGTGAAGTGGGATGTGGGGAACCAGACGCCTTTTGAGCTGGGCCTGCAGCTTGGCTGGTGGGGGGCTGGGGCCTGGCCTGACTGAAGTTTCAAATGGGATTCAGCGACAGGTGGGCTGCTCTCTCTGCTAAGGCCCCACTGTCTGTCTCCTGCGGGCAGGAGGGGCTGTGGCGTCTTCATCTCTGGATCCCCAGGGCCTGGCTCCAGACCCGGCACGTAGTAGGCACTTACGGGAGATGTCTGGGTGAAAGCGAGGAGTCGAGCATGGAATTGTTTCCAGGGCTGCCTCTGCACTGATCGGAGATAATTTCATCTCGTTGGCTCTGGGTCCTTCCTCTCGGAAGTGCTGGCAAGAGTACCTTTCAGTAAAATTGTAACGATCGAAAGGGCCATAATGGGTCTGAAAGGGCTCCGTGGGGGAAAAACCCTCCGCCCAGGCAGGGCCCATTTCTGTGTGTGGTTTGCATCATGCCGAAGCCCGCCAGGAGCAGGGGAGGGGCGGAGCTGTAATTTTGCTGTGGGAATTGAATCTGAGATGTTGTTCCATCTGGGGCCATCGGCACAGCCCATCCACTCACTTGGTGGACATCTGCAGACCCCCTCTTGTGTTCTAGGCACCACCTCAGGGGTCAGGGATATAGAGATGAGTCAACCCTTTAGGAACTATCCAGCAGTTCTCCTAGAGGGGGTGGTGCCAGGGGCTGTGGGAATGGATAGAAGGAAAGCTGCCTGGTGGGCAGTGATGGAGGGGGGGTCTGGGGGTCTGTTGCAGAACTCTCTGTAGGCACGGTGATGGTGACACCAGGGTACTTAGCAGGTTGAGACAGACCCCTTAGACTGGCTCCTGGTCTGAGAAGGGCCATGCTGACACTCTGAGGAAGACCAGTGGTGCCAGTCCAGGCTTCTGGCTGCCTGCTGAGCCCTGCCTACCTGCCCATCACCCCAGCTCTCTTTTGGAACCGAATACCCTAGACAACCATGGGCTCTACTAAACTGTGAGCAGGATTTGTGGAAAAACACAGACTTTAGAGTCAGAATATCCTGGCTGAACACCTACTATGTGCGAGACACTGTGCACGATGAATAATGGAGCTCCCTTGTCAGATAGTAGATAATCGTTAAGACGGAGATGCAGTGACCGAGAGGCATTGGTACCTGGTTCTTTCCAAGGATGCCTGTGTCAGTCTCAGAGCACCCCCCACTCCCCTCAAGTCTGGCTCTCTGATCTGCCCATTGCCAACAGGTTGCCAAGCCAAACTTAGGGTCACAGGGCCGAGGCAAGTGGATACATCAAAAGAGCACATGTCTGGGGAGCCAAGGCTGACTGCGAAGAGGATCCCCTTAGCTGTCTCCAGATGTGGGGAGCAGACCCCGGGAGGGGTTCTCTGTTTTTAAGGAGGGACGAAAGTCCAGAAAAAGTGAAGGAGAGCGTGTGGCCACAAACCACGCACAGTCCTGCTACCACTTTCTTCTGCTGCCCTCACTCTCTGTTTCTACCCCTACTGACCTGATTCCTGCTGTCCCCGTCTGGCCCGGCGCCCAGGCAAGGCAGACCGGGGGCAGCATGTGTCCAAGGCACAGCAGCCCAGACACACTGGGATGCGGCCCTGCGTCCTACCACATCTGGATGTTCTGGGGAGCGGGGCATCTCTGAGTCTCTGTTCTCGTTACGCACGAGGTGACGCATGTACCTGGCAGAGGCTGTACCTGGGGTCACTGTCTCTGTTACAAGTTCTTTTTCCAGTGGCTTGCCTGATCCTGACGGCAGCCCTGTGCCCTCTTCTACCTGTTGCCTGCTGCGTTTCCAGGGATATGTTACCTGCTTGGTTTTCCCTAAGGCTGTGTTAGATCTCTTCTGAAACTTCCCTTGGCTATTCCCGTATAAGAAGTCTGTATTACCCTTGCTGGATATTTCTGCTCAGTTGAACTTCACTTTCCCTTACCCTCCTGGCACCTATTCCCAGGGCTTGGATGGGCTTTACTCTCACTGTGAGTATGTTTTGTATCTGGATGACCAACCCCGAGATAACACACGAGTCACTTCTTGCACCTGCCTCATTGCACACCTGCTGGGAATTGCATTTTTTTTTTTTTTGGCAGATGTGGGATGAGGAGGGGAAAGGAGGGAATCAGATATGTGTTCTGTTGTGCTCCTGGTTAATTTCCCATTATTCTACAGGGCTGCATCGAAAACGATGCATCAGTAAAAACCAAATGATGGTTTATGATGTTTGCAGAGGAAAAGCAGATGTTCCAATTAATGCCAGGGCTGAAAATAATCCCAAGGCGGGCTGATTCTAAAAACTGATCAAGAAAAGGTCAAATAGGTAACAACCCACATGGCACTGAAATCCTCATGCTGCTATAGTCTTACTGATTTCTTGTTTTCTCATTAAAACCATATTTCAGTTTTTCTAGGAAATGCTCAGAGAATGTCATTGTCTTCTGCTCTTCCCACGGGCTGGTCTTGGAGTTTGAAGAGCATGTAACTTTAGTAACAAAGCATGTTCACAGCCGTCACAGATTCACAAAGGCACAGGGTTTCTGGTCGTTTAATCAGATTGCTTTCCTGACACGTGGAATTAAGGCCTTGCTGGCAAATACACAGCACGCACGACACCACTTTCCCTTGTAGGTCCATGGCAGACATAACTGATCGATCACAGCACTCTCTCTCTCCGGGCCTGACAGTTCCTCTTTCAGGCCAACAATTCTGGCTGCCACTGTGAGTCTCTTAGATTAATCCTGTTTGCATTCTTTGTGTCAGAAGAACATAAGTTCTCCTGGTGGTGCCAGTGTTTCTGTAAGAAGCAGCAATTCCTGAATTTGGGGGAAGGTTTGGGCAGGTACTGGATGGCAATACGAGGGGCACAATCTCGGGGGTGAGGTGGAAGGAACGCTAGTTGGCGACCAAGGCAGACATAGGACTTTGCATACTTCAAAAGGGCTTAGACTTGGCCCCTGTGACAGAATGGAGCACGATTAAGCTTTGGAATCAAATCCCAATTCTGGGCTTTCCTAGCTTTTTAAATCTAGGACCCCCTGAGCATCCCCATGTCATAGACTGGTAGACTAGACTCCTAGGAGACTGTAATTTTCATTGTACCCCAGTTCCTTGACTTACGATCCAAGTACCAAAGGACCTGAGATGATTTAGGGGCTTTCAAAATGGAAGACAAAGCATTCTTTAGTGCATCAGACATCGAACGAGCAACTATTCCATGTCGAACGCGCTGCTAGTTTCTGGGAATACAAAGATAATAAGACATGGCTGCTCCCTGCGGGTAGTTTATGAGTTGTCTGGGTAGAAGTGGAGATAAAACAGCTTCAGACCATCAAGGAGATACAGCAGCTCTAAGACCAGCACTGATCAATGTATACAACAGAGCTCTTGAGGAACAAGGTCCAACCACGGAATATTCGTTCCAGCCCATCACCCCTGCTGGTCTGTGTGCATTTTCACAGGCCCTTCTTTTTGCTACAGTTGGACATCAGCATGCCTTGCATGCAGCCTGCCTTCCCTGTCCTCCCCCAGCCCCAGCCCCTCTCCTCACCTCCAAATCCTGGCGTGGACTAAGGGGGCAGAGGTGGTGTCTAGGGCACGGAACCCAAGGAGGCTCCCCCTTCCTGGGGCTGCACTCCCACTCACTGGAGAGTGCACACCTCCTGAAATTTGCACCCCAGGTGCCTTGCTTGCCTCACCCTAGTCCAGGCCCTGCTCCAGACAGAGTCAGATGAAGAGAGGAGTGGAGACATTTGTGATGAAAGTGGCGTGACAACCGGTTCTCACAATAGGGTTGCAAAATAGACACTCTTGTCCCATTTTCAGATGAAGAAACTGGGGCTCAGAGAGGCGTCGCGGAGCAGTGACTGGCCTGCAGGAGTAGTGAAAGGTCACACACGGCTTGTTCACTGGGGCAGATCCACGTGTGAACCCCCGTTCTGCCAGTCCTGAGCCACGTGATCTTGGGCCACTGACTTGTTTTCTCTGACCTTCCGCTTCCTCATCTGAAGAATGGGGATAATAATACCTCTCAGGGTGAGATGGCAGTGAACTCCAAGCACTTCCAGCTTCTGGTTCTGTGACTCTGCTTTCCCACAGGTTGAGCGGATGGGCCACACCTGCCTCACAGGGATGCCATGGGGACCCAACGAAATGATGGGGGTGCTGAGCCAGAGTGAGTTCTCAGGAGCTGACGGCAGGACGAAATGTCAGTTCCTTAGGCTTTGCTGTGTCTTCAGCCCTGTCAGCTGTTCTCTTGGGGGGTCTCGAGGGCGTGAGCATGTGTTTAGTGAGTCCTTTGGGAGGTTCCGGATAACACCTGCAGATCTTCCCTAGAGGGATAATTGAGACCGAACACCTGCTTCCTTCATGGGTTTCTGTTCCTGATCCCATTCAAACCTCCTGGCAACCCTGCTTGTCTGACTCTCATTGTTAGGGAAGAAGCACCAGAATTCACGAGAGGCTAAAACCACTCTCCCAAGGTCATGCCGCGGGTCAGAAGCAGAGCAGGGTCTCCGCCCCATCTATGGGATGAAGAAGGCTCTGTGTATCCCACTATGGAACGGCCACCAAAAATACAAGCTGCTATTTCTCAGCAATGCTGCAAACCCAAAGATTTGCATCTGAACGTGTTCCAACGTGCGGAAATATAAACAAGACTCATTACAAGCCGGTACATGAGACCTGGTGAGTGCCAGCTGCTTGCTAGGCATGGCGGAGGGATGCCTTGTGGCTCTGTAGGGTGGCCCGGTGGTGTCTTGGCTGTATCCCCAAAGTCTAGCTGAAGTTCCACAACTCTGTTCCCCGAAACCGAAGACATGAAGGGCAGGTTAGCAGTTCTCTACAGGTTTAAGTCTCGCAGGTCCTACCTTGAGAACATCCTTCCAGCTAATTTCCTCCACTCAAGCCCTAGCGTTAGCCGAGTGTCAGGGTGATACTACTCACGTCTTCCTGTGTCCTGCCCCAGCCTCCTGCACAGTGGTCCCCTTGCGCCCCACTCCTTTCCCCTTATTCATTTCCCATATAGTGGCCAAGGGATCTTTCTGGAAAGCAGACTCCCTGCTTAAACCCTTCCATGGCAGCAAACCCCTTGGTTGGGCTGATACAGGGACGCCGATGCCCTGGGCCTCCAGGCAGCTGCTTCTAGCTCCTTCTCTCCTGCTCCCCCTGAGTCATCTCTGCCCAACTACACCCTTCTTCAAGCATGCCATACTTCTTCACGCCTCTGTGCAGGCCGACATGTGGACTCCTCTGCTTGGGACCCCTCCCCTTCTTTTACCCAGATAACTCTTACTCATTCTTTGTGTCTTAGCCTGGCACCACCCCCTCCTGAAGGTCCACCTGACTGCCCACCCTCCTCTTCGGAAGGGGTTAGGTGCCCCCTTGGAACTTGGACAGCCCTCGGTGTCACGTCCGTTCCATCACAATGGGTGGTCTGCTAACTCCTGCTTCAACTGTAGGCCTCGGCTGGCTTTTCCAAACCAGGGTCGGGTCTGAGGAAAGGACCCTCTTCATGTAGCCTGTACTTTCCCTTCCAGCCCTGATCACTTGTGCCTTTGGTTGCTGCCCATCTCCCCACACTGGCCTGTCAGCTGTCGGCTGTCTGGCTCTGCTCACGTTCTGGGTTCACCGGGAAGCCGACAGGAGACGGAGACTTGCATGCAGAATGTTCATCATGGGAACCAGCGTTCTCGAGGTCTGCATGCACAGACCATACCCGTAAGGGAGCAAAGGAGGCAGGTGAAGCCCCCTGACCCATGAGGAGCCCCGGAGCTGGGGTGGCCGTCCAGGGTTGTTCTGAAGCAAGGCGGGGGGCCAGCTGTTACTCCCTCATTGGCTTTGGGCCACTCCTGGGGAGAGGACAGAACCCCGGGTGAGGTACCTCTGTGCTAGAGGACAGTTCCCAGAGAGAGTATTTCTGGACCTGAGAGCTGTCCACTGCCAGTACGCCAGTCACTGGGTGGGTGAGGGCCTCGGTCCGGCAAGGACGAGCGTCCATCGTGTCACCATATTCTCCATATCTGCCCTAGTTCCGGGGACTTGGCAGGAAACCAACACATGCCGAATAAACACCAACATAAACGCATCCATATATTTGTCTATCTTTGTTCCACCCCCAAACTGTGGGAGTGTGTCTTACTTATTTCTCCCCGTGCTCTATGCAGAGCCTACCTTCTCGTAGGTACTCCAAGAGAAGTTTGTTGAATGAATGATTAAGCTAAAAGAGAAAGACCAAAAGAAACAGTGCTGCAATTTGTTTCACAAGGAAAGATAAATTTGCACACCACTTAGCTCTTCCAAGGCTGCATCAAGTGAGCACACCTGTCTGGCCCCATCTCAGGAGCCAGGTGTCTTCCAAGTAGAAGATTCAGCAGGTGGGCCGGACCTCCCACGGCAAACCCCTGCCTACCCACATGGGTCCCGGCTGAGTGGGCCAGGGAGAGATCTGGCGAGGAGAGCAAGTCTCCTTTCAGCAATGATAGCAGCCAGGCCTCCATCCTCCAAAGACAAAGAAGACGTGGCTAGAGGAATGGGGGTTATTTAGGGTGGAAAAGGGCCGACTTGAGGAGGGTCACAGCTACCATCTGCAAATATTGAAGGAATACCATTTGAAGGAATAGGATTCCCTTCTGCTGTGGAGAATAGTTCTAGGGTTTCTGTTGGTTGTAGGGAAATAACTTCATTAAAATGTCCAACAATAATCTTTCTGCGGAGATGGATACATTCTATATCATAAGGACAGGGGTTACTCATGTGTATCCATTCATCAGAGCAATATAGCTAAGATGGGGCATTTCAACGTGCAAACATTTTATGACAACAAAAAGGAAATATTAAATCATCAATATCGTCATTATTATCATCCTTAAATGAGGAATGGAGAAGAGCGGAGGTATAGAGGAAATAAGAACATCAAAATGCTAATATTGTTTAATCTGGATATTGGGCACATGGGGTTCATTATATTATTCTGTTTACTTTGTATACATGAGAACATGTGCCTAATAAAAATAGTTATATTGTTAAAGATGAATCAAATGGACTGTGATGGGAGATAGTGAGCTTCCTGTCACTGGAAGTTTTTACGTAAACACTATGGGCGTCCTCGGACACCCCTACCCCACAAGAACCTGGGATGTTGGAGCATATGGCCAAGAGCAGGAGACTAGACCAGAGAGTCTTGGTCAGAATCCTCACCCTTTGCCTCCTGAGGGAGGAGAACCAGCCTGAGGGTCTGGAACAGAACTAGATTCTTGAGAGCCAGGAACTGGAGCTGGAGACGCTCACGCTGGACAGTGGAGTGGAGGCAGGACAGGTAGCCCATGGATCTAGGAAGGTTCGTGCACCTGTTGGGAGGCTAGCAGAATGTGGGGAGGACCCAAGTCAAAGACTCACGGGTTTGGAAAGTAGTCTGAGTCAGCGACAGTGTGAGTTTTGGGGCTCAGATCCATATGCCATTGCTTACTAGCTGTGTGACCTTACCAAGTCACTCAAACGCTATGAGCCTCAGTTTTCTCGTCTGGAAAATGGGGGTTAGGACCCACCTTATAGGATTGTTGTGAAGATTAAGTTAATATAGACAGCCATGCTCATTACCATTATTACTGTGTGCAAGGGGGAGAGGAGCTTAAGTCAAGGCAGGTGCCAATGGGGAGAAGGAAGGAGAACTTGAAGGCCTGTCTCAGACACCAGCCACCCCTGGAGAGAGACGTTTTAGGGATGGCTGACGGTGGGGGTGGGGTGAGTATTTGAAAACGTCAGCTTGGTTTAGAAGACAGGGAAAAAATCTGCAAGGACACTTCCATTGATAAAATTCCAGGATTGTCGAGGGATTGCAGCAATTTTCTGGAGTAATTCCTGGGGCTTTCTATACCCCCAGCTTAGTCCCATCTCTTGGAAAAGTGCATGGTGCTGAAGGGCCATGTGTCCATGCGGCCAGGACACAGTTGCCCTTTGGCAGCCCACACGGCTCCCAGACCACTCAGCTGAAGCTGTGATCCCCTCCCGGACGCTGACCCGTCCCGACCGAGCCTGGAGTCACACATAGCAAACCCCACAAGGGTAGGAAAGACGTCTTTATCTCTCTGTCTCAGCTCCTGGTGCATCAGGAGTGTCTAGAAAATGATGCTGAGTACAGAAACAGATGTCTGAGCTGTGTGTGCGGACGGGCGCCGTAGCTGGACCTGCCCACTCTGGCTTGTGTCCCTGGAGAGCCCATGAGGATGGAGGGACAGCCCACCCTCCTCCAGCTGGGCTCACAGAGCCCCAAGAGGCCGACTGGCAGCCACTGTCCGCAGGCGGCACTCCCGGCAGATGGCAGTGGCCTCGTCCTTTCCCCGAGTGGCTCAGAGCACCAGCATGGCCACCCACCGAACGTGCCATACATCAGAAGCCTAATGGCGCGTTTTAGAACATAAGTGGTAACCACCAAATGGAACCCAGGAAGGGAATTAGAGCCAGATGCACAGCGGGGAGGGAAAAAAAAAATTGAGAAGAGACTCAGAGGAAATGGGGCCAGATGCAATCATCCCGAGACAGGAAAAGGTATCTTCCAAGAACCTAGCCAGGGGAGTTCATTTATTCAAAATCAATGCCCCTTATGGAGAACTGGTCTGGACCCTGGGACCCTGGTGCATCAGCCTTGCCTGGCCTGGCCCTGATCACAGCATTCTGAAATGGTCTGGAGCTCCCTGCAGCCACTTAGTCTGTTTTTCATTCAAGAACTATTTTTGCATACCTACTATGTGGCATGAGGCTCTGTACAATAGCATTTAAGCTCACGGGCTCAGAATCAAAATGTCTACGTTCAAATGCTGGTTCTGCCCCTGACCCAGGGACTGAGTTAACTTCCCCTGCCTCAGTTCTTGTGTGTAATAACTTCCCCCTTACGAAGCTGTCATGAAGTTACATGAGATAATACAGGAAAAAGATTTAGGACAGCGGTGAATACATGCCTACCGGAGGACACATGCTGACATTCGAGTAGAGGGAGGGGATAGTGGGCCATGTGTTTCCAGATCCCCTGTGTCCAGCTTGGGGATTGCACACAGTAGGCATTCGGGGGATTTGATCTGACCTGAGTGGAGCACACACACACGCACAAAGTACGTGCACACACACAAGCATGCATATACACATGTAGGCACCTGTACACGCACGCACATGCTACCTAGAGCCCTTGGCAGAAACCCATTTCCCTGGTAGGTAGGTGAAGTTTCCCAGACCCCTTTCACAGAGAGGGGGCTATTCCTGGGTCTTGGCTTTATGCAGGCATCTTGGTTCCAGGGCTCTCTTGTTTCTGGCGTATGGAGTTTTCCTTTCTTTAGAGCTTGGCTCCGCATTAAATGTTTTTAAATTGTACTCTGTCCTGCATTTCTCTGTGTGTGTAGTGGAAGATAGGATTGTGTTGGCTCAGTCCATCATGGGGATGGAACTAGAAATCGTGACTGGAATTTTGATTTCATTTGCTCATGTCCTACCTTGTTCACAAAGTTTTTGAGGTCATTGTAATAGAAGAGGGGCAAGATAAGGTTCCTGGCCTAAAGGAATCTACAGTCCATTGGTGGGGAGAGGAGTGTGAGCAAATAATTACAATAAACACTGGCAGAAGGAAGTAGGCCGTAAATGGACAGCTCAACCAAGCATACACGGGGAGACTCCGAGTGGGGCTAAGTGACCAGTTCCCGCCTGAGGGATCAGAAGAAGCTTTGTGAAGGAGGTGGGATTTGCACGGTTGTTCCATGGATGAGGAGGATTTCAGGACACGAAAAGCAGGGAAGGGCAGAGGGAACAGCATGAGTGGAGGCACAGAGGTGTGAGTGGGTGCATAGGGTGCTCTGGGAGCAGTGAGAACACTGGTGGGTTGGAGGGGAGGTTGTTGGGGAGGGAAGTAGTGGATGAGACAGGAAAAGTGGGTCAGGCCAGATTGCGAAGACCCTGATGCTGGGCTAAGGCCAAGCATTGTGCGAGTGGCTTACATAGTTACATACTTGATGCTCGTGGCGTCTTATGGGATATGCCCTCTTTAGGGGTGGGCAACAGGCTCTGAGAAGTTATGAAATTCTACCATAAGCCAATTATTATTCCAAACTCAGCCCTTTAAGCCCTTGGATCCTTTGCCAGGATTCAAACTCAGCTTCACGGACCCTGAGTCCACATGTCTCCAAGAATATGATGCCATGCCATGAAACAATTCTGGAAACTGTGAGTGACTCTGGGAAATACCAAGTCTGTATTGATCTTCCAGGTTTGGCACTGGAATGAAGGTGAAGAACCGCCCCTCACCTCCATCACTACCACCAGAAAGAAAGACAGAAAAAAGACAAAGAAGCTGAATGGAGGTCAGGAGCAGAAGAGCAGAGAAATGTCAGTGCAAGGACTTCGAGAAGGCTCTGGGCTGGGTGAGGGGAAGAGGCCAGCCAAGGGTTCAAACCCTCCATCCACAATGGAAAAGTCTCAGAACTCTCAGCTCATTTGGCAGAAGAGGGGACTGAGGGGCAGAGAGAAGAGCCCCCAGTTTATACTTCTGTGCTGGATTGGCCAACGGGTTCATTCATTCACGTACCCAGCACCCAATCTCCTGTATGCCCAGCGCTGTGTATTATGCAGTTGCCAAAGACACAGAAGGAGACGGAACATATTTTGAGCACATAATGTGTTAGGAACTAACATGTGACATCATTATTCCTCCAAGCAACTCAGTGTGAAAGGTGTTAGGACTCCCATTTTACTTATAAGAAAGCTGAGCTCCCAGATATCCAAGGTCGAGTGGGATTAGCACTCAGGCCACTGCCGTACCGAAGTCCATTCCTTCCCACGAGGGCACACTGCCTTTCTGCTCCCGTTCCTGCCCTCAAAAGCTTAATGACCACAGTAGTCATATTATCGCCCCAAGGAGAACACTTTCGAGAGTGAAAGGTAGGGGCATTCTCAGTAATCACACCAGGATGACAGGCATACCCTGACATTGTCCCAACGACCTGGGACACAGGCTTGCTCGATACTAAGGGCGAATTATTTATATTTGCAAGGGCCTTGAAAGTGTTTCAAAGCATGTTCCCACTTTCAGCCATGCCTCATTTATATGGTGAAATGAGAACGTTCCCTAGATAACTGAAGCTCATCCTTTAAAATGCGATGTTTCAGGAATCTGGATGATTCTGGATGGTGAACTGTGAAATGCATGCAGCCCAGGGTTTCCTTCCCGAGTAAAGGGCGCTCCACTGTGTTGTTCCCTGGGTTGACCTTCCTCTCTCACTCAGCTGGGGAGAGCTCCTGGAGCCCACGGGACTCAGGGCAGAGCCCCAAGACGGGGGACTCCTGTGCATTCCCTGCCCCAAGAGAGGGACAGGCACCAACAGTTTCGCTCTGGGCTTTCTGCCGTCAGCCTCTCTCTGCCATCAGCTAAGTCAGAGACTCAGGAGAGCGGAGAAATGTCAACATGAAGATGAGGAGATCTTTGAGCGGAACGAGTTAGAATTCTAGTGTTCTAGACGGAGATACTGTGACTCAGAGAAGGAAGGTAACTTGCTCGAGTTGCACTGCCAGTTAGGACAGGACTCCAGGTTTCCTGACTTCCAGGCCTGAGTTCATTGTGTGGAGCCCCACTGCCCTCACTCCCGAGCATCCTCTCCTCCCCTCCCCTACTCCATCACAAGATACCCCCGGCAAGCGCCCCCGACACGCTGCACTGTCTCATCCCTCCATGCCTTCCCACCTGCTGTTCCACCTGCCTGGCATGTCCTTCCCGGGAGGGCCCTGCCTGGCAAACTCTCTGCCCCTTCAAGAGGGAGGGCAAGCATCCCATCTGGTAGCCTTGCCCAAAGCACCGTACCTCTCTGGACCTTGTTTGTGGGGTAATTTCATGCTGTGCAATGTATGTCTGCCTCTAGGTTTGATTCCAGGCTCCCAGAGGACAAAGGTCTGTTTCTGCTCATCTCTGCATCCCAGCACCGCACACGGGGCCTGGGACAGAGCTAGCTTTCAATCAGTGTTATTGCGTTAGATTGAAATGCCCTTGGGGGAGGAGGGTTAGGACAAGAGGGGCTGCCTGGGAAGGTCCCGTGTGAACAGGGGTTTAGAACAGGCCTGAAGGTGTGGGGGAGAGATGCACGGGGGCATGGCAGCCCCAGAGACTGCTCAACCCTGCATCTGCCTGTTGGAGTCAGCCTCTGGAAAAGTACCAGTGAATTAAAGCCCAATAAAAAAGTCAATTAAGTCCAAACTCGTTTATGCCTTAAGCTCCCCCAAGCCAGTGAGCCAGAATGCAAGCTGGGCTGATATTTCTCCGTTTCCCTCCACGTCTACATTGGTCTCCAGTGAAGCAGCCACGACACATTTTATTTCGAGTATAAATGGGGCAGATAGACTGATAGCAAAGTAATGGCTGCTGGGGGCTCTCTGCTTCCCATCCAGGAGACTCACGTCAGCAGGCGTGATGTGCATGTTCTGACCTTGGGCTGCGGATGGGGCACCGGGGATCTGCGTGCACATGCGTGTTTGCATACTTGTGTGGGGGGTGCGCCCGCAGACGCGTGTGCTCACACTGTTGTTTGTTACAGAGAGAAGTGTAACGTACACTTCTGTGACTTGATTCACCCAGTTATTGCTCACATATTTATGGAGCAGCGACTGTGCGCCCGACACAGGACTAGCTCTGGGGTTTTGGTGGTGAGAGAGACAGTTCCAGGCCCTACTCTTGTGGGGGATACGGTCCAGAGGTCTGGAAGGGGAGACAGACAATAAAACAAGGAGTAACAACGAAGTGTATTGGAGATCAGGGGAATGCGGGTAGGTACGTGCACGCTCACCAACCGAGCTCATGCATGTCTGGAGATCTATGTACGTGTGCGCAGGAACAAAGTGATGTGTGTGTGTGTGTGTGTGTGTGTGTGTGTGTGTTGGTGGTGGTGGTGGTGTGCGTGGGCTGTCTCTGGCTGACCCAGGTTCTGGAACACATCCCTTCGAAGTGATTGCAGACCAGTGACAGCCAAAGTGAGGTGATCTGTGTGTGTGAGTGGGGAAAAGATGAGAAGGGAGAGAAGTTGTCAGGGCAGCCGAATCTGAACAAGGGGCCTGATACCCAAAGAGCGTGCACAACCCGTGGCCTCTCCGCTTTCCTTGCATTTCCCCTCCAGGTCATGTGACCGTTGCTCGCCCACAAGAGCGGGCGGGGGGTGTGTGGCTGACCTCCTTGACCACCCTTTGGACTAGGGTGATGGGGGACGTGCTTCTATTCCCAGTCCTGCTGTTAACTACAGAAGCCACTGCAAGGGTGGGCATGGAGCTCGGAGTACTGATCTGCCCTCACTAGCTGTATAACCTCGGGCATGTCTCAGTCTCGCTGAGCCTCGGATTCCTTATCTGTAAAGGGAGAGTAATGACACTATCTCCAGCCACCATCACACGATCGCTGGGACAATCCGCAGTCCTAAAGCATCCAGGCCAAAGTGGGTCGGAGCTAACACCACTCACAGCCCTTGCTCCCATCATGGGTGAGCCATCTCCGGCTGAAAACCGCCTTTCTAAAGCAAGACTCTGGTAGTGCCTGATTGCCTGCATGGCCCTTCCCAAGGTTTTTGCAGGGAAACACTATTTCTATGGTATGCTTAAGGGAAAAGAAAAACAACTCTGTGGTCACATAGGTTAGAAAATGCTGGGCTAACCAGAGGTATGCACGTTTATTTCTTGCAACACTTCTCAGGGACTGCAATATACCAATGTGTGTTGTGACTCTCCAAGAGGCGGCAGAGCGTATGTTATTTCTGTCTCAGGCTGGATCCTTCCAGAAGCTAGGACTTAAGGGTAGTGGCAGATTTGGGGGTGACTTCAGGAAGCCGTGGGATGGGGGTGTGGCCTTGAGGCAGGGAAGGGAAGACCACTGTATAGGGTACATTTGGAGCGAGCTCCTGCTGTGAGTGGGGCTTAGTCCCGCAGGGGACTGTTGAGAGATGGTCACCCCGCATCTGTCTCACTGGCGCGGGGAAGAAGGAGGCCATTTACTGGCTTGCTCTTATTTATAATGGGTTGAGAGCTGCCTCTGGAGGGTTAACACCTTAGAACTTCCCGCCTGTCCGGTGCTCAGGACTAGGATGTCTGCGTGCCCAGAGAATGCTCTCAGGCAGATGCTCACAGGGCTTTTGCAGGAAGTCCCTGACGGCAGGACAGGGGAAGGCAGAGGCCATACGGACAGACCACTGCCAGCATCTGCCACGAGTCCCTTACTTGCCTCGACCTCCAAGTCCATGCTCGGATCCAAGACCCCATATGGGGTTATGGTTCTCCAGACCTTTCTGTGGTTAACACCAGCTAACACAGTAACGTACAAAATCCCTCTATGGACTGGCCCTAATCTATTTTCCAATTTTATCCATTTCTATTCCGATGTAGCCTGAAAGACTATATGGATTACTACCGTGGGAGGGCAGATGGCTTGGGTGCATACGAACATCTCTCCATCTCTTCCAGTTTGGACTTTCCTGGGATATTTAGAATTCTCGTGTACAAGTGTATGCTTGATACGCCCCATGGCAGAAGGCCCGGGACTCACTATAGGATAGAGGCACGGAGCAATGAAGGGGATGGAAGGTCTTGGAAGGTGGTTACCCAAGGAATCTGGCACCAAGGAAGCCTGAATTCTTGTTGAGAGAAGCCAAGATTGAGGCCGGGATGCCACAGCAAAGCTTTAGGAACAGAGCATCAGTGAGGAACAACGGATGGGTGGAGGCAAGGCAGGATCGGCCGGCTTGTCCCTTTCTGTGAGGCTCAGGGGCCTAAGAGGAGCCACAAAGAGAATGTCAGAGCTAGAGTTTCAAAGCTCTGGAGATCCTCTCACCCCCCACACTGATTTTAAATATAAAGAAGCCTGTGGACTAGAGAGAAGGGAAGGGACTTCCCCAAGGTCACCCCACAGTTTGAGAGCAGAGCCTGCTCGGAACGCACATTTCTTGCGCAGCGGGGAGCACTTCACTTTGGTTTCCGTGACCCATAGGGTTCCTTGCTGCAGAGAATCAGATCACCGCTTGGTTCCGGGAGGCGAAAGCAGCCCCGCCCCGTTTCCCGCTGCACAAGCCCCGCCCCCTGCAGCCCTGGGAACCGAGGGGCTCTGCTGCTTCTCCACCTTCCGCCGCACCCTCGCGAGCTCCTTAGGGGGCCGGCTGCCACCTCAGGTAGTAATAATATTTGCAATTTTAGACGTGTCAGCAAGTTTTGCCAGGTAGTGTGAGAGAGCACGAATGCTAAGGCCTCCATCTGGGGATTATGTTAATACACTATCCTGAATTGACATCTGAAACATTGCACATTTTAATTGGCTGCCCCCGCCCCCGGCTCAGGTCCAGGATCCTACAGTTGTTAGTAAGTGGGTGGGTGGAGGTTGTTGGAGGGATGCCCTCGGCTGGGTTGGAAGGAGCGCGGGCCTGGGACTCAGAGTCACTGGATCCACTCCCTGGGTGTGTGACCTTGGGCAGGTCACCTCTCATGTCTGGGCCTACTCTCCTCCTCCGGACCGTGGACCATGGGATGGTAGGACTTGACAACTGCGAAGGCTCCTTTGGGCTCAAACCTCCCAAGACTTGGACTGCCAGTGTCCATCCCCCAACTCCCCCAACCCAGAGCTCTTGCCTTCTCCCCATCACCTTTGCCCCGGATGCCAGGACCACCAGCAATGTCATGTCTCTCCTGACTTGGGGACTATTTATACACTGGGGACACACTTTTTCCTGCCTACTGGTTAGCCACCTGGTTCTTACCTTCCAGACCTCTCAGCCTGAGTCCAACCGCTGCCCCCACTGGCGTTAAGTAAGGATATTAACTAGTGTGAAGTAAGGATGGCGTTGTTTTGGGTCCCTTCCCCAAATCCTTTCTCTGGTGCCCAAAATAAAGTTTCTTGGGAAAATCCTTGAGTCCGTTCTATCTCTGACTCTATGGCCAATGGGTTGATAAATACGGTCTTCTTTTTGCTCAACCAGTACCTAACTGGTGACTATTGGGGGCTCACTGTGCTGGGCACAGGCCGCCCACACTTCCCTGATGTTGTGTCCCGCCACCTCAGTGACCTGGGCAGGTTCCAACCTCTCTTGCCTGGGCCCCTGGGGCCTCCCTGGCCCCCAGCTGGGCTCCTTTCTGGCTTGCTGCTAATGCGCCAAAGCCCCCTTCATTCCCTGTGGCCATTCCTCCTGGAGGCCCTGCAGACTGGCCCCTGGGCTCAAGGACCCCTGCCCAAATGCCCTTGCCATGCACCGTGTCTTGAAGAGAACCTGTACACCTCCCCCCCCCACCTCTACCCAGATGGATAAGACTGCACGCTTGAACAAGTGTGGAACGTGGAGGTGGGAAGATGTGACTGCTGGTCCTGGCCTTACCATTACCTATCATGTTCTTATGCTGCCCCTTTACTTTACAGAGACTCAGTTCTCACATGTGTAAAATGGAGCCAATAGGTCTTGCCCAGCTCCCTGCGTCTTCAGTGTCCTCTCCCTCATGGGGATTATAACAGTTATCTCTGGGTTGTAATTGGGATTACAGGGAATAAACGAATCTGAAAAGTAGCTGCCACATTGAACAGGCTCATGGAGAACTAGTTTCCTCCACCCACGGGGTGGGAGACCTCCCTTGGTTTCTTTTAGGTGGCAGTCGCTTTCCCTGGCACGTTTGGACTGGGACTCACTTGGTTTTGAGAATCTAGCCGAAGTGGCATGACTTTTGCTGAGCTCAAGCCCCTAGAACCCAAGTTCTGTCCTGAGTGAGCCCCACCGCTCTCTGTGCAGGACTATTAAAATTTAATTAGCAACTCTGGGTGACATGCATTATTAAAACCGTGCTGGACGGGTTGTTAAATCCAGCCTGGGCTGCCCCCAGTGACTGGGGCTCCCCTGGGGGTGTGTGCTAGGCCCCCAGGGAAGAGCTAGAAGACACCCATGGTGACAGGGTGGGGATAGCCTGGGCTCTGCAGAGCCCAAGTATATGAGCCCAGTGGCCTCTTACACAGCTCTGTGGTCGCAGATAATCTGCTGAGCTTGGCAATGGCTCTGAGTTGCAGTTTTTCATCTGCAAAGAAAGACAGCAACCTATCTCCCTCATTAGACTGGGAACTCCCCTTGGACAGCTTTGCATCTCTCATCTAGGGCAGGGCTGTGCCTCTCCTGTCGGACTGGGGCTCCCATTAGGGCAGGACTGTGTTCCCACCATCTGACTAGGAGCCTTCCTGGGCAGGACCATGCCTCTGCCATCAGACTGAGGGCCCCCTCCCTGAGGGTGGAGGCCGTTTGTTGCCCTTTGTCCCAGAGGTTGTCTAGAACACCCCCTTTTTTCCCCAGCCCCGAAGGTCCTGTTGCCTTGGGGGCTCTGCCCTTTGCTTTGTAAGCAGTAAAAAACAGAAGGCAACCAGCTTTCTTTTACAGGTTGTTGGCTTTTAAGTAAAGATAGTTAAAATAATTTATATCTTGCTCGCGGGAAAACTGGAGAGAGAAAGGAGGGGTAGGTTTTCCTGGCAAGGGAAAGTGGCATAAAATGTCCTGTTAAATGCTCACTCAGCGGCCTGCATTCCTTCAAGCACAGAGCAAACACTTGTGATTTAAGCTAAGCTCTGGGGACGGGTGAGCACCAGAGCTGGGACTGCGGGTTTGACCCAAGCACTTCGGAGTTGAGGCAGGCTTCCCAGAAGACAAAGGAGGGGGACGGAGAGCTGATTCTCAGGCGAGGAAAAGAGGGCATCGTAAGGATGGTGGTTACTCCCAGCAGACAGAATTCCCATTCCTTGGGCTTCAACTTTATATTCTGAGCTCTAGGGCAGCGGCTGGAGCAGGAGGTAAGGACTTGGGTTTCTCCCAGCTACTAAAGACCTGGGTTAGTGTGAGTAATTCCCCATGCTCGCGGAGCCTCAGTCTCTCATGACCTTGAGGTTGTGTTCTCACCCTAATATTCCAGAACCTTCACTCTAAGTCTCTCTGTTAAGCAGCCTCTTAGCTTCCTGAGCTCTCTCTTACATAGTGTTAATTACGCAGGGTGTCTATAAAACCTGGAAATGGAACATCAACAAAGACACCTTCAGTTTGTTAAAAACCCAAAATAGTATCTGTGTTTCCAGACCTTATTGGCATATATCAGGGTGTGTTAGAGTATTTGATAAATATCTGTCTCCTCCATTGGGCTTGAAACTTCATGAAGGCAAAGACCAGGCGTTTGTCCATTGTTGTCTCTTCAGCTTCTGCATGGCACCCGGCACGTACGGAGGGCTCAGTACGTACCACGTACCGATGAAATGAATTAATGAATAAGTGAATGGCAGAGCTTATCTTGGGAGTGGGGAGGGCAATGAAATAAAGTGAGGCGTCAAAAAGTAGGCTTTGAGAAAGCATGCTCAGATGTTTGGGACACCTAGCTCATTAACTGGGCTCTCCATGGTGTCTAGGGGTAGAATTTCCACCCGGAGGACTGGGCTGTGATAAAAGAGACGAAGATAGGGAGCTAAGAGCTAGCATGCGGAGATGAATCCACTCATCACTCAGCTTCTTCTGAATATTTATAGATCCATTCTGTGGCTTCAAAGGATAGCCATATCCTTTGATAAAGAATTAGACTCCTGCCTGAAGAATTTGGACTCACAACAGGTCAGCGCATGCCCAGCCTGGAGTACTCAAAGAGAGAGAACGGCCTCTCTTGGGGTCTTTGTACATGTTGCTCCCTCTGTCTGGAATGTCTAGCCCCCCCCTCCCGTTAGTCCAACTGGCTCCATCTTTCAAGATGGCTCCATCTTCCAAGATGCAGTCCAATGACCAGACCTCTATTTAGGTAGAACCGATCACTTCCTCCAATGGGACTCACTGGAAAAAATAGATATGATTTTATCAAGGGTCCTAATGTACCGGCAATAAATCATTTATTAGGTATTCATCAGTATTTCCAGATTTGGTGACCACCCGTAGGTGTATGCTGTAGGGGGTAAGGGCCATGAGCTGTTGGCGGAGCCAGGTCCACGTGTCTGGCTCCTGTCACACTGGGCATGAATGCCAACGAGGGCGAGGGTGGGGTGTCTTTCTGAACCCTGGTGCTTCATCATTCTCCTCCACTACGAACCAAAAATCTCAACAAGGGCTTGGTGGTGGGCTGAGAGAAGAATGCATGGTGTCTGGGGACCCAAAGGAGGGAGTGATTGGTTCTATGCCTTTCACGTGACTGCAAGGCGGCCAGCATGCTACCTGGTGGAGCATACTAGCAGCGCGGGTGCGTGCTTGGACCTCTGACCCTTTCCTGGTTCGTGTGTGCTGGCTACTTGGGGTAAGGCTTTTCTTTAACCTGTAGACGTCTCAGGTGGGCACCTGGACAGCTGGGGGGTGGACCAGGGGTGTGCTAAGGGTTCTTGCAGTCCCCGAGGCTATGAATTGCCTATTTTGAATAGTATTAATTTCATGGTGGAAAATAATTATTTTACTTTTTAAAACATTTAACAGAATTTAAAGAGCACAGTTCATCCAAAACCCATGATGTGCCAGGCACCGTGATGGTTGTTTTTGGTTTTCAGATATTTTCCCCTACTCCTCCAAATAGCCCAGTGAAGGAAACTATTTTTATCCCATGTTTGGAAGAACAGAAAATAGTCAGAATGATCAAACAACATGCCCAAGGTCACGGAGCCAGTTAAAAGTTGAGTGTCCTTCAGACTGTTGGTCTCTACAGACAGTCTGTATCTTTAGTCTAGTGTACATGACCTAATCTCTTACCAATTGCCTAGCAACAGAGAAAATAGTTGCCATAGTAACAATAGTAAAATCAGTGTTGGTATTTGATAATCTGATTTTTAGAACCCACTTAAACTCTAAACTGTATTCCACATCTGGGAACATCTATAAAGGAAACATTGGAAAAGATTTATGCATTAAGAAATATACTGGAGCATTACTTATAATCTTTAAAAAGTAGCAACAAGAAACGTCCAGCAACAGGAGAGCAGTTAAATGCACTGTGGTATTATCAGTGTAATATACATGGTCTGCTGCAATACGGTCCCACTTGATGCCCACTGCTCTCTGTGTCTAGGAACTGTCCCTATTTCCTCGGAACTGACAATCCCTGGGGAACAGTTGTTTTACGTGACCCTGATCTCTTGGTCCAGGTGGTTGATCCCAGGTGGGCACCTGACTCCAACTGGGCCCACCAGTTCCTCTCCTAGAATTGGCAACGTGGACGGTATTGTAACATCAGGCGTACAGATGGGTGGCCCTGTCCTCCCTCTGGAGACCAAGGGCAGAAGAGGGGGTGAAGGAAACAGAGAGAGGGGAGAAGGAGGAGGAAGAGGAAGGAGAGAAGAAGAAGGAAGAGAAGGAGAAAGAGGAGGAGAAGGGGGGATAAGAAGAAGGAGGTGAAGGAGGGGGGGAGACTCTACAGACTGTGGAGACCAACAGTCTCCGGACCCCAGCGCTCACGAATGCTGGGGAGCTGGGCCACCCAACTATATGGACATCTATAGGGATATAAAGTGATGGCCTTAGAACCTGTCTGCGACTACTACCCTCCCAGGCAAGTCGCCCTCCTGAGGATGTTACGGAAGAGCCTGGCAAGTCGAGGAGCATCTAATTGGAGGCCTTGCTCCTTCATGTTCAGTAGCCTGGAAGCTCCCCGAGAACGCAGTTGTCTCCTGGCCATCCCTGTATTCCCAGGGCAAGTACTGGGCCCGGTACCGGCAGGTGCCTACTCAGTGCTTGTGCACCCCGGGGAGGCGAACGGGGCTTGCGCATCATCTCCCTTCTTACTCGATATAGGGGGTCATGATTTACACAGAGTCTCTTGGTTCCAAACTCCGATTTTCTTCTCTGATAATGGGGCCCAGACACTGCAAAGTACACTCTCCAGGCTCCCCTAGCCAGGAGATCGGCAGATCTGGGTGGCCTCGTGGGGGACTGGGAGGCGAGAGAACGGAGAAGGGACTGTCTACCAGGTTCGAGCTCAGCATCCCTGAAGCATCAGAGAACACACTTCCCTCCAGTGTCTGTTGCTGCTCTCAGCAACACTGCCATTCCAGCCACGCTGAGCACCTCGTCCCTGGCTGCCGCCCCCGCCTGTGGCCTTCTGTGGCCTGAGCCACCATCAGACATCGTGCCATCATCTGCTTAGCACCTGTGTGACAGCAGCGCCTAACCGAATTCTGGCGGCACTTCTTCCCTTTCCTTTCCTGGTCCTAGAAGGTGGTCATTGCTCCTGGCAGTTACTAATCTCTGGGTTACCTTAGCACCCCGCGTTTGCTTCTTCAGCCTTCCAACACGCATGTCACAAAATCCCTCGATGACATGCCCTCTCTTTGAAGCCCCTTGCCTATTTCCGTATTCCTGACAATATGTGGCTTATGTACATTTTTGGAATCTCAATATTTTCATCTTTAAAAATGCAGTAATAGCCCTTCACTCAGGAAAGAGTTGGGAGGATTTGACGACACCCTGACAGTCAACTGTCTGGCCCAGAATAGGGGCTGATCAATGCCGGTTACTCTCTTCAGCCTGTGACCGAAGCAGCCAGCTCCTGGGTGCAGGGGTTCCTCCTTATGCTGCTATGCTGGGAGACTGGTTTCCGGGAACTGTGCCCTGGGTAGAACCGGGCCCGGCAGAGCCCCGCAGCCAAGCGGGAGGCCTGGCTCAGCCTTCCGTCCCCGCCAGTGCTGATCCACGGGCAGCTAGACGCCAAAGTGTTCAGAACAGTGTTTTCAAAACCTTTCCTCCTCTTAACACCCCCCATCTCAGTCACTACAGCGGATTCTAATTTGGTCTCAATGGCCTCAGGCAAGTGCTGCGTGTCATGACATAGATGGATCCAGGGAGCTCAGCCTCCTTCTTGCCTCTTCGGAGTCAGGGACAAGTCCCTGGAAATGGCTAGAGTGAGGAGGGAGGAGAAGCTGCCCTCATCTGATGGCAGGGTGAGTGACCAAAAGAGTGGGTACCCCTGGGTGCCGTGCTTTGGACTTTGAAAACGTCATCCCTCATTCAATCCTCACAAGACCTGATGAGATGGGAGGGATGATGTCCTTGTTTCGGAGGAAGAACTTGATATTCGGAAGGCCTAGGGTTAGGGAGGGCCCCATGTCCGATCCAGGGGCAGAGCTGTGGGTTGAAGCCTTACCTGGCTGGCAAAGGGCTGCCACAAGGAGGGTGAGACCTGCCCTCTGGGTCCTCCCTGTGGACGCCTGACTCAGTTGCCCATTGTAAAAAACCACATAACAGGTGGGCTCTGCAATCTGAATATGTGACATTGAGATCCCATTTCCCAGACGCCAAGCCGCCTGAGATCCCCCAGTGGGAACTGGGGTAAACAAGAACATTCCATTCAAGGTTAGGTGGACAAAGGATGCTGTGCCCAGCCTATGCCTCCAGATCTGGGAGGGACCTTCAGTGCCAGTGGAAGAAGACCGTGTCCCACCTGTGCCCTTGACCTGCTGGATCCTGGCTTCTGGTTGGCTCGATTCCAAAGAGCAGCTAAGTTAGACTGGGAGGAAGGAAGAGGGAGGAAGCATCTGGAAGGATCCAGAAGTCTACCTGATAAATGCCAGAGGCCCGGGGCTATCTGTTTGGGAGTCTTGTTATTTCAGTCAAACTCAGGGGAGGGATCAAGCCCAAAGCAAACCAAACTTGGGGAAACCACTGGTGCTGAAGTCCACCAAGGGGTCCAGTCAAGTCCCACTTTTACTGCCACTGTCCCTGTTTTGCTCCTTGATGTCTCTAACAGAACTCCACTCCGCACTCTGAAAATGTGCTTGCTTATTTTTACCCCACATTTAAAGTGACGGTTTGCTAACACCTCAAGTCCGGGTCAGGTTAGGTTGATAGGAGAATATTGCAGGGGTTGGATATTTGAGAGGAGTGCTATTTTTTTTTTTTATCATTGGAGACAATTCAAGGAGACTTAAATATTTGAGAACATATAAAGTGAACAGCAGAAATTATCAAAAAGCACAAATTAAAAAGCAAGTAAGAGGAGAGAGAAGCTCGTGGAGGCCAGCATTTGAGATGAGCTGCTCATTGCACATGAATCCAGATCTGGATTTCCCGGTAGCCACGTCTGGAAAGAGTAACCATTTTCCTGGTTCAATAAAAGACATTGTACAGGTCTAGCTGGGGTTTCTATCTAGAAGGGCAGGTGGGCTGATGATGTCTTACTGAAAAGAAACAGTTGCAACTTTGATAAAACTCATATATGCCTCTGCTGGGGCCAGAGGACCTGGTGTCCCCTAACAAGTTTTCAATGCACTGTTATTTATTTATTTTTTTTAAACATGTAATGAGACACAGCAGGATTGTCCTGGAGAGATTGTGGTTCAGAGGCAAAGTAATCTTTCTCTTGTTTCCACCATAGATTTTAATTGAAGAACTTGCTGCTGGGATGTTTCTGCCTGCATGATGCACAAATGACCCCACACATCAGGGAAATCCAGGGCCAGGACCAATATGACTCAGCTGGCCTGCAGGGGACGGGAGGGGACTCATAATTTCTGAGCATGGTATATCCGTCATCACTTGTAAATGCTCACCAGACTGTGGACCGAATCGGGCTCTGACTCAGACGCGTCCCTCTCCCATTGGAACTCCCTGCCTTGGCACTGGTTTCATCCTAGAATGGAGAGCCAGGGGTGCTGAGCCCCGTATGCTCACTTGGAAGTCTGCAATGTCCAAGTTGCAGGGACTTTGGAGGTCAAGGAGTCTATATTTGTCTCCACTGAACAGATGGGGGAAACAGAGGCCTGGGAAGGGGCAGAGAAGGAGGAGAACTAGGCCGCCAAAGTTGACTCAGGTCAACGAAAAAACCCAGCAGAAGGGAAATGTGAAATAGTAAAAACAATCGTAGAGCATGGCCACAGCTCATAAGGTGCTATCATATGGGGGGGCATTTCTCCTGACCCACAACCCCGTGAGGTTGGCAGGGAGGTACCTACCCCTTTTAGAGAATGTCAGACTGTACAAGGAAACACTGACACGTGCCACGCACTATGTTACTCAGGACAAGGATGATAAAACCCATTCCACGGATAATTAAATTGGGGTTCCGAAAGGAGAAGCAGATTGCCCGAGGTCATTGGGAAGTGGCAGAGCTAGGACTTAAATCAGAGTCACCTGACTTCATATGTAAGTCTTGTTCAATGTTTTTTTTTTTTTTTAAGATTCTATTTATTTATTTAATTGAGAGGGAGTGAGTGAGCACACACACGCGAGCGGGGTAGGAGCAGAGGGAGAGGGACAAGGAGACTCCCCGCTGAGGGCAGAGCCCAACGTGGGACTTGATCTCATGACCCTGAGATCAAGACCTGAGCTGAGATCAAGAGTTGGCCACTCAACTGACTGAACCACCCAAGCGCCCCGGTCTTGTTCAGTCTTACCATGCTGCTCTCCACTGGGGTGAACGGGAGGAAGAGCGCTTACGTATCAACAGCCCCTTTACAAAGTGCATGGGTCTGAGGCCAAACTGCCTGTGCCAGAGTCCAGTTCTACGCTTCCAGAGCCGTGCCATTTACTTAGGCTTACTCTGCCTCAGTTTTCCTATCTGTAAAATGGAGATAATAAGAGCACCTTCCTTATTGGTTCCCTGTGGGAACTGAACAACCACATCAGAAAGCATTCAGATCCATGTCCTGCTCGGCCCTCACTAAATATCTGCTAATGGTTTTTTTATTGTAAAAGTAATAATGAAAAATTAAAAAGTTAACACGTTTCTTCAGGTTGGCATTTGTTTTGTAGAAAAATGAAAAATATAAAAACATAAAGGAGAAAATAAAAATTACTAGTTTCCTAACAGTGATGACACAATATTTTGATATTTTTCTAGCCATCTTTTTCAAACACAAGTGTATATATTCATGGTCTTTTATTGTCTTTTTAAAAATTTTATTAATTTATTTTTAATAATATTTTTTATTATATTATGTTACAATTATCATATGGTTTCACTCATTTATGGAACATAAGAAGTAGGAAGATGGGTAGGAGAAGAAAGGGAAGAAGTAAGGCGGGGGTAAACAGAAGGGGTAACGAACCACGAGAGACTATGGACTCAGGGAAACAAACTGAGGGCTTCAGAGGGGAGTGGGGTGGGGGACTGGGATAGACTGGTGATAGGTATTAAGGAGGGCATATATTGCATGGTGCACTGGGTGTTATATGCAAGTAATGAATCATGGAACTTTACATCAAAAACTAGGGATGCACTGTACGGTGTTTTCTTTTTTTTTTTTTTTTAAAGATTTTCTTTATTTATTTGAGAGAGAGAGAGAGAGAGCACAAGCAGGGGAGGGCAGATGGAGAGGGAGAAGCAGGCTCCCCGCTGAGCATGGAGTCCGATGTGGGGCTCAATCCCAGGACCCTAGGATCATGACCTGAGCCGAAAGCAGACCTTTAACTGACTGAGCCACCCAGGCGCCCCTGTCCTGTCTTTTTTACTTAGCATTATGACATGAGCGTTTTCCTGTGCTATTAGTTTTTTTTTTATTTTTTAAACATAATTTATTTTATTTTATTTTTATTTTTTAAAGAGAGAGCAAGAGGTAGAGCGGGAGCAGGGGGGCGGGAGGGGGAGGGGGAGAATCCCAAGCAGCCTCCCCACCCAGTGCCGAGCCAGCATGGGGCTCAATCTCACAACCTGGAGATCATGACCTGAGCTGAAATCGAGAGTTGGACACTTAATGGGCTGAGCCACTCAGGCGCCCCCACTATGCCAGTAGTTTTACAACTATAACTTTTAGTCATTACGAAAGTATGCTGTTCTACAGACGAGTTATAGTTTATGTACCCATTGCATAATGTTTGTGTGTGGTTGGCTGTTCACTCACTCATGATTGAAGAACTCATACACCTGACCCACTGCTCCTTCCTTGACACTTAGCACAGTAGGTACTTAATATTTGGGTGAATGAAAACTAATATTTTGATAGGCACTTCCAGAGACTTCCTACCAATTTACCTTCCTGCACTCATTGTATGAATGAGAAAGATCTCATTCCAACTCCATCAGCATTTGATTTAAAAGTTAAAAAAAAATATTTGCCAATTTGTTTAGTAAAATGTGGGGCCTCATTGTTTTGATTTTTTATTTATTTGCTTTCTAGTGAGGTTGAGAGTTGATTCACGCGTGAGTTTGCTGTCTGTTGGCAACCCCTCCTTCCCGTTCTTCCTGTCTTCTTTCCACCTTTCCCTCCTTCTTTTGAAAGGAATTGTTTTTGAAGGAACAGGCACCAAGCCCAGCAGTCCTGATACGTTTCCCTGGGACACGTTCCCATTTCCAGATAATCTATGAGGTTCATGAGAGGGAATTGGGTGCTTGATAATTATTTTAAGGTAATTGCATTAATAAGTTCAGGTATTTGTGGATTCTGAGATTCCGGATTCACGAGTTCATGAATTCTACACTCTGCCAGCTCTCAGGTGTTCGTGAATTTCTCACTCAAGTTTACGGCGTTGGCAATGGACACATGGCTTTCCTGATATTTCAGCTTCAGACTGCCATCTTGCTCCCCTGTAATTCCATGTACACCTTATTAAAGTTCAGCAACAGTTTTGGAGGACACCTCATCTAAGGCGTTAGCATCCAGTTAATTACTGAGAAGAGACAACAATGGAAGAAAAATGGGTTTTATTTCTTATCATGACGACAGAGTCCCTCCCACCCACCTGCCCAATGGAGGTCCGTATTTCTTTGGCATGGATGGTCCACCTGCTGCTCAGGAAATCACAGAGAGATTCACAGAATATTCCAGAACTGGAGGATCCAGAGATCGGATCCTTTGCCTCCAGGTGACTGTCTAACTCCAACCTGAAAAGACATTGTTCATTTTCTTCTTGGAACATCTTTGGAAACCCAAACCTCATGTCTACCTATAATCAATCATTCCATGGTCTTATCACTGATGAGCAAGGAGCTCTTTCTTTAACCAGAGTGAAGTCATTTCTGCCTTAATTTCTGCCACTTATTTATATATGACCTTGGAAAGCCCTCTCGTTGTGGCTTTCTCATTTCCAGAATGATGGTCCTGGAGTCATGACTCTGTCAAGTCATAATTCTAAGGTCCGAGATGTAAGTAAAGTGCTTCACACTCAAGGGTTGCTTGATAAATGTTTCCCGTTTCTGTAGTGACTTTTGTTTCAACAATAAAAGGGAACCAACCCCATTAAGGGTCAACCACTAAATGTCAAGTCGTCTGGGGATTTTCCCAATATGATCTTTAATAAAACGATTCCGTGGAGTAGATACCACTGTTATCTACCTTTTACAGATGAGGGAGCTGATGTTCAGAGGGTATAGCTCTCGTTCAAGGTCACACAGATTTGGTGACTGACTCTCTTACCCTTCCCGCTGCCCAGTGGAGAACTACTAGGTCATACTAGGCATGGTGGGGTTGGTCTAGGGGAGGAGGTTGCAGGAAGCAGGGGGAGCCTCCCCTCGCATTGAAGAGTCCAGATGCCCTCACTAAATGCCTCCCGATGCAAGGTTGTTGATGCTAAATGCTTCTGAGTGTTTCAGAGGTGGGTGAGTGTTTCAGAGGTGGACGAGAGCCCAACAGACTGAAGCCCTGGAGAAAGCTTCAAGGACGAGGCAGCTCTGCATTTGGTCTCAAAGGATGCGAAGATTCAGATGGACAGTGAAGCAAGGCAAGAAGATGGGAAACATATCATCAAAGGCAGAGATGTGGGAGTGAGCAACGAGGACTGAGTGAAGAGGAAAGAGAGCCCCGGGGCTGGGGCGGGGGGTGGGGGAGGTTGGCACATGGATCATGGAGGTTTCCAGGTCAGGTTAAGGGGTCTGCCTTTATTTTTGAGACCTGGGTTCCCAAAATGAGCCACAGAGCACTGACCCCAGGGAGAGCCTCCGAGGAAAGAATCAAACGTATTCCCTACACACCACCCTTTCCTGATGAGTTACAGTGCACAACAACATGGTCAAAGGTCTCAGAAGTCCCGCAGAAAAGAACAACACAGAGGTATTTTTTCTTTAAATTTTTCACTGGCAAATTTTCAATTAGATAGGTGTTTTGTTTTGTTTTTTTAAATGGGAACTAGCTGCCTGGTAATGGAAATCTTTTCCTCCCAGGCTGGAAGGTCACTTCGTCACCCCCAAGTGGGAGACCTTCAGGAGAAGAAAAACCTGCCGGAGGCTGGGATGGCAAGAGCTACTCTCTCCTAGCTGCCCCCTCCCTCACCTTCCTCTTCCTCTCACATGTCCGAGCTCCTCTCTCATCTTCAACTCACTTGGCCTTCAGGGCAACCCTGGGACGGGTTGGTCATCCCTGCCGTGGATGTGAGGACCCAGAGTCTCACAGTCGAACACCCTCTGTGTATCGTGCACAGGTGGGCACAGCTGGCATGGACACCCAGGTCTCTGACACCTCCGTCTCCATGTGTGGGGCTCTCTCCCCAATGCCCTGCTCACCGGCTCCTCCTCCACCCTTTCCGGGGTGCTCCTCGAGGGAGGGGGCGTAGATGGGCTTTACTTACTGCAGTGGTGGGCGTGCCTCCAAGAAAGAAGCTCAGGTAAACTACTTTGGAGGCAACGTGACCACAGGCGAAGCGAGGGCAAGTCCAGGGAACCCATTTGTTTTTTCGAGGGCTTGCTACCATCTCTATACTCATGAGCGCATGCCGACCTTTGGTCAGGGGGTGGAGGGGTTGTGTGGGGGATTTTGTGGATGTAGTGGTGGTAGGTTGTAATTTTCCATGTCGATGATGGTTTTGCAGTGTGTATATGTTCACAGTTTATGTGACATATGTTTCCTGGGCAGTGGGTTGGTTTCATGTCAATGGTGGACACTAACGCTCTGCCCCAACCCTCTTCAAGGAGAGATGGACCCATTGCCTGCTGCCGGGAGGGCCGCTGGCAGAGGTTTCTGCAGGGACTGCCTCAGCTACACCTACGATCTCACTTCTCGAGGCAGCCCCATCCAGCGACTCACCCCTGCCGGCCACACAGGCCCTGCTTAGGCTAGCTCTGAAGGGCCAGTTAGCTCTGAGCGCCTGTGGGTTTGGCCAAGGCTCTCCCTGAGCCTACATCACAGTTTGCCATCTCCCCGCTCTCCCTCCAGTCACAAGTGTTGATCCCAAGGGTGGCCCTGATGGACATTCTGGGCGCTAAACTCCATCTCGGGACTTGCTTTCTGGAGAGCGAGGGTTCCCAGTTTGCCCAAGACGTGGGACTTTTAGTGCTAAAGCCAAGGTGGCCATGGACGCACAGGACCCCACAGCAAACCCAGCCACAGACAATGTCACCGGACATGCTCAGGCCTTCCTGGTGGTCAATAACCATGTTTTTATATTCAAATCAAAACCACACCAAGATACCACCTTACGCCAGTTAGAATGGCAAAAATTGACAAGGCAAGAAACAACAAGTGCTGGAGAGGATGTGGAGAAAGGGGATCCTTTCTACATTGTTGGTGGGAATGCAAGTTGGTAAAGCCACTCTGGAAAACAATATGGAGGTCCCTTAAAAAGTTAAAAATTGAGCTACCCTATGACCCAGTAATTGCACTACTGGGTATTTACCCCAAAGATACAGATGTAGTGAAGAGAAGGGCCATATGCACCCCAATGTTCATAGCAGCATTGTCCACAATAGCTAAATCGTGGAAGGAACCAAGATGCCCTTCAACAGATGACTGGATTAAGAAGCTGTGGTCCATATATACAATGGAATATTACTCAGCCATCAGAAAGAACGAATTCTCAATTTGCTGCAACATGGATGGCACTGGAGGAGATAATGCTAAGTGAAATAAGTCAAGCAGACAAAGACAATTATCATATTATTTCTCTCATCTATGAACATAAGAACTAGGAAGATCGGTAAGGGAAGAAAGGGATAAAGAAAGGGGGGGTAATCAGAAGGGGGAATGAACCATGAAAGACTATGGACTCTGAGAAACAAACTGAGGGCTTCAGAGGGGAGGGGGGTGGGGGAATGGGATAGACTGGTGATGGGTAGTAAGGAGGGCATGTATTGCATGGTGCACTGGGTGTTATACGCAACTAATGAATCATTGAACTTTACATCGGAAACCGGGGATGTACTGTACAGTGACTAACATAATATAATAAAAAAATTTAAAAAAAAAGTTGGGAAAGGACCATGTATGTGCCTTTCCCCCCTTAGTTCTTGCCACCAATCTCATGATAATCTTATTATCTCTATGGGGAGATTGGGGCTCAGAGAAGTTAAGACACCTTTCTTAGCTATACCATCCATGAAGAGCCATGTGGGTTCAACCCCAAGACCAGCTGAGCCCAGCACCTGCGCTCTACCCCCCAGCCCTCTTTGGTTTTAAGATGCACACCTTGTCTGTACATTCTGAACGCAGCTGTAGGTAACTGCGAATGCAGCAAGGAGCGCTTACAGAATCCCAAACACGCTTGGAACTTTTTGAGAAATAAAATCACACTCTTTATTCACGGCCTACCTCCCCATGCAGGCCGAGTTCTGAGCATCTGAACTCTCTGCTAATTACTGTCACGTTAATTAAAAAATAAATCCCCTCTAATTTCATAACAGGTGGTTTGTGAGGCTGGAAGAGAACTTGAAACTTGTGTGCAATGATTGTGTGGCTTATTTGCATTTCTAATTGCTTTGGAGGACACGGAGGGCCAAGCTTCCTGTCTGTCTTTCACCTCCAAAGCCTGCGCCGAGCCGCTGATGGTGGTGTTAGTATCTTTTCTCCAAGTACCACCTGTGAGGGGAGCAGCTCCAGCTGGAGTCCCGAGACTTCCATCAACACGGACAGCAACAGGGATGTTGTCTGCCTGCGTTTGCCGTGAAGGACCTCTAACTCCCCAGGGACCCTAGCACCCAGCCTTGAGCCTGGTGTTTGTTAGGTGCTCAGGAAAGCTTGGCCAGCTGTCGTGGGCAGTTCCAAAAGTGACCCTCACTTCACTTATCTGACCCCAGCACCAGGTAGGCACACCAAGGCCCGGCAGCTCTGGGTCCTGAAGCAAGGAGTCTTAGATTTGCTCCACGGGATGTGTCTCGGAGACGTTGTCTGTAAACCAAACTTCTATGTACAGAATCCGTTTCCCCTCTGACCTCTGAATCCCTGTGGATATGTGCTTTATTTGTTGGGGGCTTCCTAACACTTCAGATTTAAATTTCTCTCACCATTTCTGCCTCCCCAAGTCTTTCTATAAAGGAGTTAATGACCTACAGGGTACTTAAATGTACTGTAAGCACTTTCTACTCAAGGCCCCAATGGAATGTGGTGTGAAGACTTCAGGCTTTGGAGTCAAACCCGTCAGGGTTTAAATCCTGGCTCTACCCCTTAGGAGCTGAGAGACCCTGGAGAAGTTGCTTAACCTCTCTGGGCCTCAGTTTTTTATCTGTAAAATGGGACCAAATTATAACTTGGTTCAGTGTTTTGCTATCTTGACTACACTTCGGAATCGTCTGGGGAGCTTTACAACAGGATCAGTTCTTGGCCTGCACGTACAACGGAGTAAATCAGTGGGGGTGGGGGTGGGGGCTTGGGCATCTTAACTTTTAAAAAGCTCCCCGGGCGATTCTAATGTGCAGCCACGGCTTCCCACTGCCGGAGCCCCTGCGCAAATGCTAGTTCCAACCCTCCCCTTCCTTGGCCTGGGGAACAGTGCCTTACCACCCTGGGGCTGGGACGAGCTGGGGGGTCCTGGACAGTTTACGGAGTCTGAGAGCCCACCTCTGGAGGGCGGGACAGAGACTCAAGCACTGTGCTAGGTCATGAGAGAGGGCCGGGTCAAGGCAAGAAGCCAGTAGCCCCTTCCCCTCCCTGGCCAGGGAAAATGAGAATGCCTGTTCCAGCGGTTCTTCAATCTAAGGCATCCCCAGGGAATTCAGCCGATCCACCGAATCAGGGGCTATAACAGAACAAAGGTCAAGAATGATGTCATTGAGTAAAAGGCACCAAATTTTATTTTGGGCCATCCTTTCGTTCCTTCCCTCTTTTGATCCTCGTCACAATCTTGCAAGATAGGCACCAGGATGCCCACTTGATAGATGAAAGAAGTGAGCTCTTCGAGGTTAAGTGACTGTGCATCCTTTGAGGGGCAGAGCCATGAGTCAAACCCAGTCTGTCCTGTTCCAAAACGCTTCATCTTTCTCCTACACATGTGGCCTTCCTTATATCCATCCCAGGTTTACTATAATATCCCTCCTTGCAAGTTCCTCGGGCCCGACGCTCTGGAGTCACCTTTGCCTCCTCTCTTCCCCTCACACCCCACGTCTGACCTACTGGATCTACCTTTCCAACATGTCAAGAGTCTAAGAGCGTTGCCACCTCCTTGTGACCATGATGGTCCGAGCACCCCATCTCTCACCTGGAAGACGGACTGGGCTCTCTGCCTCCGCCCTGGTCTGCAGAGCAGCCGGGGTACCTGTAAACTGTTTTCCCAACATCACCCTTCACTGGCTCCCACCTCCCTCTGGGTCAGCGTCCATGTCCCCACTATGGCCCGCTCTGCTCTGCACAGGCTTGTGCCCTCCCAGAGCTCATCTGCAGCGTCTCCCAGCTCATCCTGCTTTGTTTTGCCCCAAAGTCTCTAAGCAAACTGCCGCCCGAGGCTTCCGTGCTTGCTGTTCTCTCTGCCTGGAATGTTCTTCCCCTAACGTCTACCTGGCTTGCCCCTTTCTCATCTTCAAGGTTTTGCTCAAATGTCACCCTGTTTAAAATTGAAATGAGCTCACTGGCACACTCTGTCCTCTCTCCTGCTTTATTTTTCTCCGTAACACTCATCACCATCTGGTGTATCACCGGTATAAACGTACTGATGGGTTTATTGTCTGTCTTCCGTGACTCGATTTTTACCTGTTTTGTTCACTGCTCCATCCCTGAGGCTGAGAACAATGCTTAGCACGCAGGAGATGCTCAGTAGATACTTGTTGATTGATTGAATGAATGAATGAATCCAGCCATTGCTCCTGGCTCATGAAAAGACTGGGAGACTGTGATAGGGTTGGGGGTGCCCCCAGCTGCTTGCTGTCTCTCTCTCACTTGCTGTTGGAGGCAAGGGGGGCGTGCACGTAACTGTGGGGCACGTGGTCCCACCCTGCTGAGCACCCTGTTTAAGGAGCTCAGCTGGCTTGCTGTCCTGCCCTGTCCACTGGACGGTGAGCCCCCCTCCTTGCTCTGTTCCCTCAGCTCTGTTCCCTGTATGCCCGTACCTTGCCCCGCCCCCACTTTGCTGCATCATCATCACCACCACCAGAATGAACAGCTGTCAGGGTCTTCCCATGGACCAGACACTGTGTAAGCCTAGAACACAGCCCTATGTCATGGAGACCTCACGCCAACTCCCAGCATAGGTACTACTGTTATCCCTGCTTTGTGCATGAAGAAACGGAGGCTCAGAAAAGCTGAGTAACTTGTCAAGATCCCACAGCCAGTGGGGGATGAGGACCACGCTCCCGCAATCTGGGGCAACCTGAAACCGTTGCTGCCTCTCCTTCCTGTTGTGTTCCTGCCTCGGGTCTCTCGGTCTGGGAGACCACCAGCTCTTACTTTCCACTCTGCGTGAAGCCGTCTTCTGTCTGCTCTCCCCAGGGTGCGCTCGGTTTGTCCCGAGCGGCGAGCGTAGGGCAGGCTTTCTCAGCCGTGGCCCCCTTGGGGTGGGTGGTTCTCTGTGGGTCGGGCTGTCGGTGGGTAAGAGGATGTTCGGCAGTATCTTGTCTTATTCACTAAGTACCAGCAGCATCTTCCCCTCCGTGCCTTGTGACAACCAAGAAGGTCTTCAGATGATGCCGAATACCCCTTGCGGGGGCAAAATCAGCCCTGGTTGAAAAACGCTGCTCTACACGGTGAGCGGCGGATGAATCAGGAAGCCGGTGGGACCTCAGCTGCTGGCAGGGCCGTGCTCTATGGATCACTACAAGCTCCAAGCATCTCCGGGTGGGCCCTGAACTCATCCAGTAAGGCAAGTCCTCTCTTGCTTCTTTCAGGTGAATGGCATGGCCAAAGCAGCTCACTTGTGCCTCCGACTGGGCTTGCTTCTCAGGGGCCCGCTAACGCAGGTTAGCACAGTAGCCTTGGAGCCGGATGGTCTGGAGCGGAAGCCAAATCCCACCCTTGCGTGCCATCGCCCCGTCTCTCTGCACCTCCTTCCTAAGGTGGGAACGATCCCTTCACCTAGCTCATCGGGGTTGGGGATTTCCTGAACCGAAGCCTGCGGGGGAGCTCGGCACAGGGACAGGCACATGCTAGCGTTTAATAGGGGCAGCTCTTGTCACTAAGTGAGCGGGAGGGAGTTACCGAACACGCGTGGGCAAGCAAAAATTTGTTTGTAACAGGAGTTTACCCAAGACTTTAATTTGGTGTCCTGCCGGAAAAGTCTGCTGCCAAGCCCCACCGGTGGCCCCGCCCACCTCCCACTGCGCCTGGTCCCCGCGGCAGGTGGGGAGGGGTGTGGCTCTCCGTTGAGAACCTCGGCAGCCCACGTAGTCGTGAACTGGGGGTGCCTTCCGCTTGCCACCGTTCTTGCTTTTTATTTTTTTTTTTTAATTTTATTTTATTATATTGTGTTAATCACCATACAGTACATCCCCAGATTTCCGATGTAAAGTTTGATGCTTCATTAGTTGCGTATAACACCCAGTGCACCATGCAATACGTGCCCTCCCTACTACCCATCACCAGGCTATCCCCTTCCCCCACCCCCTCCCCTCTGAAGTCCTCAGTTTGCCTCTCACAGTCCATAGTCTCTCATGTTTCATTCCCCCCTCTGATTACCCCCCTTTTCTTTATCCCTTTCTTCCCCTACCGATCCTCCTAGTTCTTATGTTCCATAGATGAGAGAAATCATATGATAATTGTCTTTCTCTGCTTGACTTATTTCACTTAGCATTATCTCCTCCAGTGCCGTCCATGTTGCAGCAAATGTTGAGAATTCGTTCTTTCTGATAGCTGAGTAATATTCCATTGTATATATGGACCACAGCTTCTTAATCCAGTCATCTGTTGAAGGGCATCTCGGCTCCTTCCATGATTTGGCTATTGTGGACAATGCAGCTATGAACATTGGGGTGCATATGGCCCTTCTCTTTACTACGTCTGTATCTTTGGGGTAAACACCCAGTAGTGCAATGGCTGGGTCATAGGGTAGTTCAATTTTTAACTTTTTAAGGGACCTCCACACTGTTTTCCAGAGTGGCTGTACCAACTTGCATTCCCACCAACAATGTAGGAGGGATCCCCTTTCTCCACATCCTCTCCAACAATTGTTGTTTCTTGCCTTGTCTATCTTTGCCATTCTAACTGGCGTAAGGTGGTATCTCAGTGTGGTTTTGATTTGAATTTCCCTGATGGCTAATGATTTTGAACATTTTTTCATGTGTCTGTTAGCCATTTGTATGTCTTCATTGGAAAAGTGTCTGTTCATATCTTCTGCCCATTTTATGATTTGTTTATTTGTTTCTCGTGTATTGAGTTTGAGAAGTTCTTTGTAGATCTTGGATACCAGTCCTTTATCTGTGGTGTCCTTTGCAAATATATTCTCCCATTCCGTGGGCTGTCTCTTAGTTTTTTTGACTGTTTCCTTGGCTGTGCAGAAGCTCTTTATCCTGATAAAGTCCCATAAGTTCATTTTATCTTTTATTTCTCTTGCCTTTGGAGATGTGTCGTGAAAAAGGTTGCTCTGGCCGATGTCATAGAAGTTGTTGCCTATGTTCTCCTCTAGAATTTTGATGGATTCCTGTCTCACATTGAGGTCTTTCATCCATTTGGAGTTTATTTTTGTGTATGGTGTGAGAGAGTGGTCAAGTTTCATTCTTTTGCATGTAGCTGTCCAATTTTCCCAGCACCATTTATTGAAGAGACTGTCTTTTTTCCACCGGATGTTTTTTCCTGCTTTATCAAAGATTAGTTGCCCAAAGAGCCGAGGGTCCATTTCTGGGTTCTCTATTCTGTTCCATTGGTCGATGTGTCTGTTTTTGCCAGTACCATGCTGTCTTTGTGATCACAGCTTTGTAGTACAGCTCGAAATCCGGCATTGTGATGCCCCCAGCGTTCTTGCTTTTTAATTATAAATTACCATTTGTTTAGTTTCATCATTACCAATTCAGTTTGTTGTGGGTTGTTTGCTTAACAGCAGTAATTTGGGCTTATGCTTTTTCAATGGCTGAGCTTCAAGGCACGTGTGCTTTGCACTTCAACCATGAGTCATCTACCTCGCTCCTGAAGCAAATCTGTTTCCAGTCTTTCCCCCAAATAGCTCGCGCTGCTACACTTCCAAATGATCTGTGAGTTCCCCTCCCGCGGGGACATGAGAACAGATGGGGCAGGAGGCTGCGGGTCCTTTTACCTTGCGTAGGCGGGCTAGAGTCAAAAAGGAGGAGAGACGCTGTTCTAGATCGATCTTCCCTCTCCCTCTCGTTCTATGGATGGTGGAAACGGACGCCCAGAGTGGTGGAGGGTCAGAGGTCATACCGAGTCACTAAAATCTAGTTTTCTCAATGACCTGTGCCGGGTTTCTTCTGCTCACCACGTTCGTTGCCTGCATAGGCCAGGACCCCTCCTTCTTGGGGACTTTGGGTGCCTTACGAAGGTGGCCTGAAATGGCCCACCATGGTTTTGGGGTCTCCTCCTGGTGCTGCTGTGTACTTCATTGCTGTAGTGCGAAAGTGTTGGGGCTCTGGGGTCAGACTGCTTTCTAGCTGTGTGACTTGGGCAAGTGATTTAATCTCCCCATGCCTCAGTTTCCTCATTTGTAAACTGAGGATAGTGACAGCACCCACCGCCCAAGTTTGGAAGAATTCAATCAGACAATTCCTATAGGGTGCTTAGCACAGTGTCCGACAGAGAAAATGCTCAGCGGTATGAGCATTGTTCAGATGTCCAAAGCTGATGTCGCATTCCCATCTGGAACCTCTTAGGAGAAAGAAAAACTTGCAAAGCTTTCAAGTTTATAAAGCAATTGCCTTTGCAGTGTCCCATTTGGTCCTCAGAATGACCCAGGGCAAAGACTATTATCCCCATTTAATAGATAGGAAAACTGCACCCCAGAGATGTGGGACTCAAATCCCGGGGGCTTTCCAACCAGATCCCCTCTGCTCCTGACCCGTCATGCTCAGATCTTGCTTCCGCACACTTCCTCCTCCCAGATGGGCCACTCTGCAGTGGGACAGCCCAAAGCAGCTGCCCACACCTTTCTAGGTCACTTGGAGATCATTCTCCCCTCATTCTGCATGGGAAGAGCCTGTCTCCCAACTAGATGCATGTGACCTTAGCAGAAATAGCAGAGACTGTCTGCTAGTTTATCCTTTAAAGCACATCCGAGAGAGGGTGGCAAAGAGCGGGAACAGCCCTCTGAGAGGTCCCATCTGCCTGGCTGATGGGGAGGGGGCTGGGATAAGGTCTGGGGGTGCTTGGGAGAGGGGCTGACAGATTGCACACAGACTGCAAGCTTCCCCCGAGGGCTGTGAGCTGTGAGCACCACTCGTGGGTGGGGAGAGGCCCGCAGGCATCTCTGCAGCCCTGGCCCCAGCTCAGCAAATGTGCACAGAATGAACAAATCAGGGGCAAGTTCAGGAACCACCTTCCTCTGAAACTGTAGCTAATAAAAAAGACATAAAGGAAGGGAGATGAAGCCAGTGCAGCAGAGACCCGGGCTAAGGGACGGCTTGTAGCTGGGTTGCGGTAGAACTGAAGGGACTCCCCGAATCTCATCTCCTCCTGGAATGCAATTACCACCGGAGAAGTAGTCACATCTATTGTTGGAGTGGAAGACAGGAGTTGCTCCAGAGTGAAGGAATTGGGATTTGGCTCTCTTCCTGCGCTGAGGGAGGGTTGGGGAGCCAGCTGACAGGAGCATTCCAGGCTTTACTGATGGAGTGGGGGAGGGGAGTAATGCTTACAGAGGACCTACTATGTGCCAGGCATTGTGCCAGCTGTCTTATCCTCCTTTATGTGCTTCAGTCACACTAACCTTCTTGTCCTCTCAAAACTAACTGTTCCTCCCCCAGGGCCTTTGCATGTGCTGTTCTTCCCGTTTGTTCTCCTTGCCTGCTTTTTGGAATAAATGTCTCCTTAACACCATTTAAATTTTAGCTTAAAGTTTGCTTGAAGGGAAAAGCCTTCTCCAATCCTCGATAAAGCACCTTCTTCATAAAACACTTTATCTGCTTCCCACCACTAGAAAGTAAGCTCCCTGAGCGTAGGGATTCTTTCAGCCTTCTTCATGGCTGTGCCTAAGGACAGTGCCTGGCACATAGTACATACTTGACAGACAGCTCTTCCTCGCTGGAGGCTGGGTCCTTTTCCCATGGAGTTTTGTTTTGTTTTGACGATTTCTTTATTTATTTGAGAGAGAGAGAGAGCACAAGCAGGGGGAGCTGCAGGCAGAGGGAGAAGCAGGCTCCCCACTGAGCAGGGAGCTGAGCAGGCGGCCCAATGCGGGGCTTCATCCCAGGACCCAGGGATCATGACCTGAGACGAAGGCAGATGCTTAACAGACTGAGCCACCCAGGCACCCCTCCCAGGGAGTTTTATGCAAACCTCACAAATGCAGGTGGTAAAACGATTCCACAGTGCACATGAAGAAAGAGGGGATCGGGGAGCATGAGGGACTTGCTCAGCTAGCAAGTGATGGAGTGAGGACCTGAACTAGGTTTTTGCTTTCAAAGCCGTACCTTCTGATATACTACACTGCTTCCCTCGAGGAGAGACAGAGACCTCAGATCAGCGTAATGGAATGATCTAGCCATCAGCATCCCCAGATCCCTTCAGTTCCCATCGAGCAACCTCAGGTCCTACCCTGGCGTTCTAAGGAGATGGTGCTGAGAGAGGAAGGTGCTGGACACCCGACATGGATATGCCAGGTTGCACCGATGTTCTCTCCCCAGGGAAAGCTCATCACTGGCTATTTCTATTGATCAGCCTCTGTGAGAGCTTGGCTAACGTGGGTCCGCGCTCTGCCCCTGACTCACAGAGGCTGTTCACTCTTTGGGGGACTGATACAAACAGTTCCTGATTGTGCTCAATGGAGGAAGAAGTCACCCTATGGAGTCTTGCAGTCACCCCACAGAGGCTGGGGTGGCTGCCATGTGAGACTCAGGGTGAACGAGGCTCGCTCAGATGACCTTGACATTCGTTTCAGCCCAATACCATCATAACACAAATCTCCTTGCATGGGAACACCTCCCCCATGCCACAGGGGCAGCCCATTTCTTTCAGGTGATATCAGACGGAACAAAATTCCTAGACCAGCAGAGGACACAGACATCATCTGGAACAGGCTGTGGTAATGGCTTGCCTGGCTTCCTACCCCTCACAGCCCCTGGGTGTCTACAGTGAGAGCCCTGGGCCCACCCCAGCCTGGAGGCTGAGCCCGAATCTGGCCTCTGGCACAAGCCTGCCTCCCTCATCACAGATGATGCCCCTGTTCTAGTCGTTGGACAGAACTGTCTCATGCACTTGGGCTCTGTTGCTACTCGGGCTCAGCTCTGGGGATAAAGAGGCAAATAAGACACGGTCTGGCCTCCAGGGAGCCAGTCCAGTGGGGAGTGGGTTAGAGCATGACGACACCCCCAGAGAGCCAGCTGATGCAGGGGAGACCGGAGGCTGCAGATCCTGGAGCGGGTGTCTGGATGGCAGAGAAGGCTCCTGAGTGGCCTCCAAGGACAAGGCACAGTGTTCAAGGCAGACAGACAGAAGCACAACCTTCTGGGTGGAGAGAGACCAAGTCCCAGTTTCTTGAAGAGCCTGTGTTCTGCCTGTTAACTTTCCTCCAGGACGTGGCCTCACTTCCTGCAGACCGACTTCTCAGACCCGCCTCTCTTGGGCCTGGCGCTCCCTACACTGACTGGCAGGGCAGCTCCAGCCCCCACCTGCACCCGGGGAAACTCCCATGTTGCCTCTGTCTGATCTTCTCGAGGGACCACTTAGCAGATGCCAGCCACCAGACATACAGCACCAAGTGAGGTCCGTATGTCACCCCATTTGCTCATTCTTTCACCCACTCATGCATTCATGTGGCGTGTATTTACTGGACACCTACTAGGTCCTGGGTGCTGCTCTAGGCCTGGGAGACACAGCCTTGGACCAAACAGACGTGAGCCTGGGGAGCTCACATCCTATGGGAATAGACAATCTAATGAAGAAATGAGCGAAACAGAACACATCGGAGGATGCTCAGTGCTATGGGAAAGCCTGGTGGCATTCCTAGGTAAGTGGTCAGGACGGCCTCACTCACAGATCAGGAAAGATCTAGAGCGGGTGAAGGAGCAACCCATGCAAATGTCTTGGGGGAAAAGCCCCAGGCGGAGGGAACAGCCAGGCAAAAGCCGCAAGGATCCTTGGCTCTTCAACTGTGGTCAACCTTGCTTTATATATCTACAGGTTGAGGAAACCAGGCTGTGCGCCTTGCCCTAAGTTACGTAACTAGAATCCTCAGGCGTGTGTGTCCCGTCACAAAGCCCACACTGCCGCATCTTGCCGCAGCTTGTCCTCCCCGCTCACTGGGCTCCAAATTCCTAGCAGGCATGCCCCCTGCCTGTAGCCTGGCCTGGGCGTGTCCAAGCCCAGAGGTGGGTTGATCGCCAGTCCACTCCTTTCTCCTCCTGGCCCGTCCTGAGCTCCGGGTTGAGAATGGATCCTGAGCTTTCCTCCCTTTTGGCAGGATGGCAGTTTCTATATTTAGACAACTCGTGAATCTTTCTGGGATTCTGATGAGTTGCTGTCTCCCTGGGCTCTCATTGGAATCGCTTTTCCCTGTGACTCAGACGCTAATGTCCCCTGAGGTCTTTCCCGTGGGAGTTACTGCCAGGGGTAATTGGAGGTGGCAGAACTTCCTCTCCTCACCGACTGAATTCCTTTTGGTGCAAATCGAGGGCAGAAATGGCAGTTGCGTTGGAAGGAGGGTTAGAGAGCTCATCAGGCTTTCTGGAAACAGCCGTCCCCCAAACCACACCCCCCCACACACATGCACACATGCATGCACGCACACACCCATTCTGACTGTTGCAGGAGCTTGGTTCTGGAGCTTCCCAGCATTTGTGTGCTATGCCTTGTAATTGAGCTCTTTGGAGAATAATAACCCACCTGTCAAGAATCTCTTGGAATTAGGAACTGCTGGAATCCCCGTGAGCGACCTTCCAAGGCACGGACTTTGGAGTGACCCTTGCCTTTTCCATGTTCAAATTCCCCTAGCCTCCCCATCATCATCAGGAGAATGTCATTTGGCCATTCCTTCTCCCTGATACGTTTGTAACTTCCAGTGCAGGAATTGAGTCCCCATTCTTTCTCAGCATGCTCTCTTGACCCGTTGCCTTGGTTTGTGAGTCCTTTTTGATTATTTTTCACTATCTCTATCATCTTCAATACACTCAAAGTGGTTTGAGACTTAAGAACAACAGACAGTAAGTGAGCATCTGGCTGAGAGCCTGGTGCAGAGGCCCCACTTGGCGCTGGGATCCTACCTGTGCCTGCACTGAACTCAGGGGTCCACGTAGGGCGCTCCAGGAGGCTTGTGCCCTTGGTTTGCCTGCAGACCCCGGTCATGTCTGACCTGAGGGCCAGATTTCCCCCTTGTTGGGTCTGGCGTGGTGGGGAGAGGTGAAGAGTCAGCTGGGCCAGGCTGAGATTCACAGAACACTGGCCCCAGCAGGGCACTCAGATTCAGTCCATTCCAATTGCCTCCATGCTCATAGGAGAAAACTAAGGCCCCAAGATGGACCGTTGCCCGATGGCTCAGTCTGGGGTCAGGCTATCTTCTAAGATGTATGTATGTGTATTTGTGAGTCCATAGGCCGCAGCGGCCTTTGTAGTGTTTCAGAGGCTGGTTGGGAGGGAGTCTGGTGGGGGGTGGGAGGTCTGGCAAGTCTTTAAGTGGGCTCAGCCCATGAATCAGCTAGAAAAGTCTGCCTTTCTGGGTTCTTGCCTCTCTAACCAAACACCTTCTTGTCTATGTAAGACACTCAGTTCCAGAGAGAATGACAAAGACATCTCCATTTGGTGCCTCTGCTAAGAACCTCAGCCACTTTTTGAAGAGAGGCACAAGGACAGTTAAAGGTAGTGGAGGACTGACCTTTCCATGGAAGGGCTGATCTTTGGGAGGTGTTCCCTGTAGGCTAGTTTTAGAGCTGACTTTCGTCCATTCCGTCAGCCAAGCATTGACTCAACAATTATTTATTGAAGACCCACTGAGATAGCCCAAACGTTGTGTGGGGGTGGGAGGGGGTCAAGGGTATAAATGATAGAACAAAGATCTTACTGAATTGGTGAGCACCTTGTCAATTACAGTATCAATAGCACATTGATACGTGTTGTACGGTAATACACAGGAGACATGAGGCATGCATGCACTCTGGACGCATGTTTCAGGGTGTGACCTTGGATGAGAGATTTAATAATAATTGCTGTCTTGTACGGGGCACCTGTGCTAGGCACTTGTCCAATCACTCTTCCAGAATTTACTTAGTTGCTTTAATTTTTAATTTCCTCATCTGGAAAATGAGAAAGATAACTTTGTCTTTACCTGGTGTCGTGAAGGATTAAATACATTAATAGTTCTAAAGTTACAAACACATTGCTTTACCAAAAAGAGGTACTTATCAAATGTTATTTCCCTTCCTTTTCTTGTTAGCTCTACGGTAGCTCTTAGTCGAGAGGGAGAAGTAATCTAAGGACGTAGATAATGAACACGAAGTTGAAAGGCAAATTCCAAAGGACAGTTCTGACCAAATACCATGGAGGTCAAAAAGAGGGAAAAGTTCTCTTTTGCTGGGAAAATGAAGAGGTGCCTGGTTTCACCTTTCCTCTGGGGTCCTGAACCCTATCTTCCCATCCCAACGGCAGGTGTCTCTGAGGTCCTGACATGCCTCATGCCCCAGGTCCCCTGAGTGAAGGCAGGACCGATTCTCCTAGGGCTTCAAATAAAGCCCACCCCTGCTGGCCTCATCCTTACAGCAACTGGAAGGAGATGGGCTGCAGAGAAGTATGGTGAGAGCTGAGAGAGCAGGCAGAGCCCAGTCTGAGCAAACAGAACCCTCCCGTCTTGCACAAGAGGAGAAGAGCATTGCATAAAGTTCTGCAGAATGTATCTCGACAACTCAGCAGAGAATGTCAAATTCAACTAAAGCGTTAGAAATGACAGTGATTTGTTTGTTTCCTCTGAAGAGCTCAGAAGGCGGCAGGATTTTGACTTGCTCTCCTGAAAAGAGCATACGTTGGTAACAGACTGGAATCACAGAATCACGGTATCTTAGGGCTGGAAGGAACAGCAATGCCTATCTCCCAGGTAGCTGGTGACGACCACCCGAGACAGTGTGTGTGAAGTTTAGCCTACAGGCTTTGGCACATAGTAGGTGCACACCTCCTGATCACGTGATCCAACCCCCTTGATTTCGAGATGAAACGTCAGGCTAGCCTGTGACACCTAACATGTCCCAAACCACATGCGTCATCTGCACTTCCTCCCTCGCTAGTCCCTGGTGCCATCAAACCAGCCCCTCCTCCCACATGTGCCATTTCTCTTGGGGGCGCCAGGCCTAAAAGCGTTAGCCAGTCATAACCAAAACCGAAGAGGCAGCTGGGACTCCTCTCTTGACCACTCTTTGGTCACTTGCCAAGTTGCAGGGGCTCTACCCCTACAGTGGCCCCCAGTCCTGCTACTAGCTTCTCACATTGCCACCACCACCCTAGTTCAGATACTTGTCATTTCTCACTTAGACCATTGTCACAGCCCCGGAAGTGTCCCCTAACACTCCACCTCCTGTTTTTCTGTCTCTCTTCTCTGAATAATTCTACCCATGATGCCAAATGGAATTTTCCAAAGGCAGCTCTGCTCTCACCTCTTTATTCGAAAACCTTCAATGACTCCCCACTGCCTACTGCATTAGGTACAAATTCCTCCCTCTGGCTTTCAAGGCTTTATCCCAGAGTGCCTCAGGCTGTCCTCCCCAGACTTCTTTTTGCATCTCCCGCGGATAAAGGCTACACTTAGTGAAACCAGATCATCGCCATTTCCCAAATATGGACTCTCTGCCTTGCTTTCTCACCTGCAGGCCCTCTGCCTGACATGCCCTCCCCAATCTCTAGGTGCCCCAGCCGCATCCTCTGGGGCCTTTCAAGTGCCATTACCTGTAGGAAGAAGCTCCTCTCATCTCCAGCCAGGTGTTATCATCTTTTCCCTGTGAATTCACAGAACATGATGGCTTGGACTTCTCCTGAGACACTCCTCCCAGTGGACCTTGCATTATGGACATTTGTGGACAGGTCTCACCTCCCATGGAGGGCAGGAATGGAACTGAACTACTTTTGACTTCCATACAATGCACAGCAGGGCTGTGTACCCCACAGACACCATGTAAGTGCCAGCTGGTTTGCGCTGTAGCCTGGGAAATGGGATTTCCTCCCAAATGGCCAGGTCATCTGAACCCTTCTATACACTTTCTGGGTCAAGTTGGTGCTGCCTACCACCCAGGGAGGGATTCCTTGAATCCTGGAGGCTCTGTGACTTCCCTGTGTTGATTGGCCATTGCAGATATTATAAAACTGTCAAGCTCAGAGGGCCCTGAGACATCATCCTTTCTAATGCTCTCATTTCACAGAAGAAGAAACTGAGGCTCAGAGAGAGCAAGTGACTTGTCCAGGGTCATGCAGAGGCTGAACTGTGACTAGAACTTTAGAGACAGGAGACATATTCAACATTGCTAGCCGAACGGGCTGATTCATTCGTTCATTTAGTCATCTGTTCAACTTCCTTCATTGAGCACCAGATACCTGCCAGTCATTGTGGATTCAGAGATAAGAAAGACAGCGTCCCTATCCTCAAGGGACTTACAGGCCAGCTGGTGTGCAGGTGGAAGAAACAGCTATGTTAATAGACAATCTGTAAGGAGAGGGCAGGGTGATGGGAGAACAGATGGGGGAACCTTACCCAGCCTTGGTCAAGGGTAGAGATGGTGTCTTCCATGGCCTCTGGGGGCCAACCACACCCTTCCTCCCACCCCAGATCAGAGGGATGTTCCGGCCTCTGCTGTGTCTCTTTGTTCCAAGTACTCTCCCACAGTCCATGCTGCGGAGACAGTGTTTGATTGAAATAATGAAATGGAGAAAGAAGCATTATATCCCCTTCCCTCTCCAAGATCTGCTATAAAGATTCAATTAGACAAGGGACATAAACCACTTAGCTTAGTGCCTTACAGACAGCAAGCCCATACTGAAAGTTAGCTATTATTATTACAAATAAGAAACTAGAGGCTCAGGGAAGTTATGTAATATGCCCAAAATAACACAGCTAGTAAGCTGGGGAGTTGGGCCTTGAACCCAGGTCTAGACAGAGCTTCTTCTTCCAAGCCCTCCTCTCTCCAATTGTCAACGAGAGATAAACTGGAGACCCCTAGCGTCGCTTGCAGACCTTTAGCTAATGGAGACCATCCCATGAAGCCCTGGGGTCAGGGAAGCCCCTGCTGTATCCCCAGTCCTTCTCCTGCACACACAGAAGGGGGGTTTCTGGAGAAGAGCTTTGTTCCAGGTGCCCCTCACCCTGCTTCTCGGCCCAAGCCCACATTCTCAGCCCCACTGCTACTACTTCTGGTAGCTCCAGTTTTCGTCCAGACTCCACTGTAATAACATCCTTGGAAATAATAATTTTTGCTTCCGGGGGGGGGGCTTTGGTGCCCTTTTGTACCATAATGTACATAAGACCCCCCCAAGATGAGTCAATCCACTTCAGAGTCTTATGCTAGGGAGGCAACAAGGGAGAGAGAACTTTCTGGAAACCAATAGTGCGGAAACAATAGAGAAGACTGTATTCACAGCAGTGCTTGAAACACACACGGTCACTTTGTGGGAATGTGAGCCCTGAAAAGAGAACCAGGTTTAGCCAAGCCATCCTTTTGGTACTTTCTTACCCAAGTTCTATTCACCTGAATTTTTATGTGTTTGTTTTTCTGGAAATGCCCAGGAGGGTGGACTAAACATCTTGAGGGAGACTAATGATCCAAGTGACAGGACCCTGATTCAGAAGGACTCAGTATGCCGAAGTCTGAGTTATGTACGAAATCACGGATGATTACTTATGTTACAAAAAGATTCACCTTCAAATTCCCTTCAAATAGGAAATGGCTTCTCATTGTCATTTTTAAAACAGATCATTAACTATTTGACTAGGAGATGGGGGAGCATGAGGTCAGATAAAATTAAAGGCACAAGTAGGAAAAATCTACCAACTGAAGGTCCTTTTGGGACAGATCTCAAAATGTAGCCAGAAAGGGAAGGGACCTTAGTCCTTTACAGTTTTTATTTTTGCAGCATTCACGTCCTCCTGTCATGCAGGCTTCACTGAGGCGTTTGTCTGATATTTGGGCAGCTCTCCCAATACATACCAAGAGGCTCTGAGTCTCCTATATCCTCCCCCACTAGAGGAGGACTAGAAGAAGAGGAAGAAGGAGAAGAAGAAGGAGGAGGAGGAGGAAGAAGAAGAGAAAGACCCATAAGAAAGAGCTAGAAACGCAACAGGACAGAGCATGAGAATTTCTCCAATGTAGGGCTGCAAAGATTTCATAGGTCATAAGGGGCCAAAGATCAGATTGCTCGAACCCTCATCAACACCTTTCTACAACATTCACATCAAATGTTTACCCCAGTTTTGCTGATGATGGGGAGCTCTCTCCTTCCCAAGACAACTCCCTACACTTTGTACAGCCTTGAACAACTGGAAGTGGCTCATGGTGAGCCCAACATATGGAGCTCCATAGACCTGACCTTGGTCTATCCTCTTCCACTCCAGAGGCCTTCAGATATATTACCTTGTGGGCCTCAATGAAAGTAAACGGGTGCAAGGCTGGCACTGGCTCCACAGGGGCCAGTATCTGAATGCTCAGGAAGGCATCACATCCCTTATTGCCAGCTGATTTGATGCATCTCCTCTGTGAGCCTGAGGGAAAGCAAGATAGTACCAGGAATTGGAAGACTCAAGTTTTCAGGCTTTCTCTGCTACTGCCTCTCTCTAGCGGCCAATGAATATTAATTTCTAGGTTAAATATTAATTCCCTAGGTTAATATCAGTGGAAATGCCCAGCAAAGTGAGCTAATCATATCAGCAGAGACTTATGATTCAAATGGCAAGACCTTGATTCTCAAAGACTTAATACACCAAAGTCTAGATGTACAAAGTCTATTAATTTAGGAAATCTCATCAAAGACCATGGTTTCAGCTGACTAGCAAATGCTTATCTCTAGCCCACACTTCTTGGGACTCTAGACTAGTGAATCCCACTGCTTTTTAATATTGTGTTTTAGTACTTTTAGAGGCTCTTCAAACTCAACATGCCCAAACGTGGTCATCTTCTGGGGACCCAATCCCAATGGACGGGGCTGTCATGAATCCAATTGCACAACAAAAATCACCTTTCCAACCTTTTCTGTCAACATCCTCCCACCCAATCCATTGCCAAGTTCAACTGGTTTTTACCTCCATCACCATCATCACCCTGTTCATGACCTGGACTCCTATACTTGCCTCTCCCCAGGTCTTCCTGCATCCACATTGGCCTTCCTCCAATGGATTCTCCGAATTAAAGAGCGATTCCTTCAAAACGCAAATCTGATCATATCTCCCTGCTTAGAATTGCTCACAGGCTTCCGTTGACCTCAGGATAGAGACTTAACCTTTGAGCACGGGGTCCAAACCCTGCAACATGCCTCACTCTGTTTCTAGCTATCTCTAGCCTCATCTCACTCTGGGCTCCAGCCCCTCCCCACACAAGGTCTTTGTAAACATCCTTCCCTCTGCCTGGAGAGCCCTTCCCTACCCCCTCAGCCTTCAGATTCAGCTTACTGGCCAGTTTTCCTCCTCATGCACTCTCATAGCACCGTGACCCTTCCCCTTACTGCAGTGGTCAGGGTTGCACTGTTTATTTTCACTTGTGTAATTCTTTGATTAATATCTGTCTCTCCTACTACGTTTTAGGCTGCACGAGGGGCAGGAGCGATGACTGTGTATCTGCTTGTTGCTGCGTCGCTCTTGGTGGCACAGTGTCTGCTACATAGCTAGAGCTTTCCTAGTAACCCCCAGTGGCACCGATGAGTAACACATTCTGCACCTATATCCCAAAGCTTAGGGAGCCACTGATATGCCCAGCCCCACCCCTGCCACAGGCAGCAGATGGCGAGGCAAGAATAAAGCCCAGTTCTGCACGGCAGATGGCCAGCTCCCCAGGCGCAGGGAGAAAGGTGGTGGTTTTTACTCTGCAATGGGCACACGTTGGCTGTCCTAGACATGGTGTGCAGACGCCAGCCTGGGAGGTCTATCCTTACCCTGGGGGACACAGTCATAGAGCAGGCCCTCTGGACAGCCAGGGTGTCCCTCAAGGGAGCACCCTGCAGGGGTGATACCTGCCCTTCAGACTTTATGAGAACATCATGGCTGTCCGCTCTTACAGGTCAGAGAGCTCAGAAGCCTGGTTTAGTACAGTGGTTCTCAAAGTGGAGTCCCCAGACCAGCAGCTTCATCCTCCCCTGTGAACCTGTTAAAAACGAAAATTCTCAGGCCCCACCATGATCTTACTGAATCAGAAACTCTGGGTGTGGGGCCCAGCAACCTGAGTTTTAATGAGTGCCCCAGGCTGTCACTTCATTTCGTGCGAAAGTTTGAGATCCACAAATACATCGGAAAGCACAACATTGGGAGATGCAAACCAGACTTAGAATCCTGCCTGCCTGTGGGTTCTGAGCCAGTTCCTTGACCAGTTTGAACACAGTTTTCTCCTCTGTGACATGGGGACATTACACCCTTCCCCATGGTGATACTGCGAGAATTCTCATGGGATGTGCCTGGCACACTGCAGGTGTCCCACAAATGTCATTTCCCTGCCTTCTTACCTCATTTTATAAACGAGGAGGCAGACTCTGGAGTCAGGGCGTATGGAGAGCATGCAGGAGAAGCATGGTGGAAGGCAGTCTGTTGATTCCTTCCCCTGGACCACACAACCTCTGACAGGCTGTGGGGTGTTGGCGATGTGAATAGCGCATGAGCACGGCCTGACTGATGTGAGGACAGTCGTCCAGGAAAAGGAAAACAAAATCGCCGCAGCTCCCAACGAGGGTGGGTGCCGAGCTCAAGGGGCTGCTCCATCTGACCCGCTGAGGATCCTGAAGCTGCCAGTGGAAGGTGAGAGCTTGGGGGCCCTGTGAGGGCAGCTAGGCCTGAGGGAGACATAGGGGGTGCATTTCTCTTGGCCCCTTTCCTGGCTCTTGGAGCGTGGGCTGTGAAAGAGCCATCAGTGGTTGAATGTTCATAGAAAAACAGAATGCTTTGAAGCTGGGAGGGCCTTGTAGAAGCCAGATGGTCAGTGCAGTGGTTAAGAGCACCCACTTAGAACCAAACAGATCTGTGTTCAAAGCCATTTAAATGGTCGTGAGATCTAGGGCAAATGTCTTAATGTTCTCAGGTGTCAGTTTTCTCATTGGTAAGATGGGGGAGAGAATACCATCTTCCTCTCAGGACTGCTGTGAGGATTAAACAGACAAGTTCTATAAAAGGGCCAGCACCATGCCTAACACAGTATAAGGCCCCCAGGAAGGCTGCTCCCCTTCCCCAGCCTTGGCCTCTGCCGCTCATTCCTACACCCCAGACAACCAGAAGATGAGAGCCTTGGATTTGCCCATTAACCTGGCTGAGTGAGGGCTTCATGAGTCCCTCCCCTGCCTCAGGTGTCTGCTCCGTGCTGTGGGAAACCAAGTGTGTGCCCTTCCGGTGGCCCAGAAAACCTTGAAGGAAGTTTGGGTGAAGGAATATAGGCCGACCCTCCTGGACCCACTCATTTAGGAAGACTCAGAAGTTCTGAAAATCAAATCCATGTATCAACTCATTCATTCATCAGAAAGTCACCATCATTTACTCTGAGAGGGGCTGTATTCACCCTGGAGATACCAAGGTCAGTAAGATACGGTCCCCGCCCTCAGGGAGATCATATCTTAGTGGGGTGCAGAGGACTCTGTGGCTTCGGTGCCACTGTGTGGTCACTGGGACTGTCCACCGACAGCCTCTCCTCCCAGGCACACACTAGGGTAGGGCTGTACTCCCCTACGATGTGATGTCTCCCCATCAGGGACTTAATGTGCCCAATGAAAGGAAACAGTGCATGTCGCTGCAGGGAGGACATGTGAAGAGCCGGTGCGGCTTGTTCCCTCCCCCTGCCATGGGGACCAGAGAAGAGCTCAGATGGAGATGGAGCCTGGGTCCCTGAGTGACCTGCTGTCGATCCATGTTGGACATGTAACAGGAGCCAGAGATTATTTTGGAGACGCCGGGGGATTGTTTCCTACCACGGCATGACTTCACTCCTTCTAACGGATGCAGCCACCAAGCACCACGCTGGCCCTGATGTCTTTGTCATTATGCATGAAGCCTCCCTTCTGCCTGTCCCCCACTCCTGCCATAGATGGAGCTTTATCAGAATTTAAAACTCTAAGCAATTAAGATGCTATAAATTGAAGAGTTCTTTCCAATGAATAAAATTACTCTTATTTCTAATGAATATGAGATCGCTTACATGAAGCTAAGTACTCTGGCGATTATAAAATAGCCGACATAGATATCAACATTTCTTCTTCCACTGCTAAAGTGGCCTATTAAACTGGTACTGATTAGGCATTTCGCTTCTGCAAAATCCCTCTCTCTGACACTGATCCCTTGCACTGTCTTCAACCGAAGGTCTGTTCCAGCCTGAGATGCTTCTCTCCTTCTCCTCTGTGTAGGGGGCAAGTCTAGAGGCTTCCGTCAAGGAGCTGATGGCAACACGCAAGTCCTGGGGGTACTCTGTGTCCCCCAGTTTCCAAAGACAGTCCTGAGCTAATGTCTTTTTATTTGTAAAAGTGCTGCTTTCCATTTTACTGGTTTTTAATTGTGCTGCCTTTGTACCACTGTAGACATAAAACAATTCAGAAAGAGGAAAAAAAACCCACCCTTTTTGGGAGACGAGAAGGTGTCGTTTGCGGAGCCTGTGGCAGATTGAAATGACTTCATGTGGAGCCCACAGTTCGAAGGAAGATGTTTTACTACCAAAGAGGCAGTGCTCTGGAGTTTGTAAAAGCTCTCCCATTCATGCAGCAGGTCTAGCTGCGGCCGCGTCCCCGTGCCTGAGGAGCCGGCTAACGCCTCTCTCGCCCTGCTGCTGCCTTCTCCCCCCACCGCACCCGGCCCGCCAGGGCTTCCCTGAAGGGCCCACCGGGTTCCTAAGGGGTCTCCAATGCCCTCAGCCTTGCCACGGTCTCCACCCGGCAGCCAAGAGCGACTTTTCTAAAAATATAAATCTGAATTTTTTATGCCCCTGTTCAAAATCCCTCTCCACCGCTTTCTGGAAAGAGCCCAATTTTGGCATCCTTCAATGACCCAGTCTCTGCTCATCTCTCCAATTGTGTCCCTGCCTCTCCTCCTGTCTACCGAGCAAGCTGTGAACCCCAGAAAGATGCCGTATTCGTATATCCTGGCTTTGCACAGACTCTTTCCCTTTCCCGGAATGGCTTTATCTCCCCTTCTCTAGCTAACGTTATTCATCCTTTCGGTCCCCGCCCCTCCTCTGACAAGTCTCCATTTTTAACCTTTCAAGACTGGGCAGATGGCATCCTGCAGGATTTCCTATGGGGCTGTAGCGCTTTCTACATTGCGCTGAAATCGATCCTTTGTCTGTCTTCCCTGTTCTGTTTGTGAGCTCTTTGAGGGCAGGGAGCAGGCCTCCTTTCTCTGCATACCTCCAGAGCCTGGCACACAGCAGTGCTCAGTAAGCACTTGCTGAATATGAGTAAAGGAACCTAGCATCTCATTTGGTCTTGATGATAATTCAGGATGTAGGCAGAGCAACAATTATCCCCAATTTCATAGGTGAGGAAAGTGAGGCTCAGAACACATAGACCGAACACCATCTTTTCATGACCTGATGCTGCACCCACAGAGCCCTGGGTCTGAATGCCCCGTCCTCCGAGCACTTCAGAATGGCCACCACAGGAAGGGGGAGCATGAGCCCAGCCAAGCTGTCTCCAGAGGTTCAGAAAGGACAGAAAGGAAACAGTAGATGAATTTGTAGCAAGACCTGCATCTGTGTGTCTGATCTAGTCAGTGTCTGAATCTGAATGCCTTTGTTCCATATCCAGGAACCTGGGTGTCTGGGGACAACCTGAATCCATAAATGGAATGGGATTTCTGGTAATAGCCATCTTTCTTTCCCCATTGAAATTCCTCCAGTGGAATAATGGGGCTCATGTAGGGGCAGGGGGTCCCCCAGACTTGCAGAGGATCCCCTGTGTCCCACGGGCCTTTGATCCCTAATGAATTGGATTCATGAAAAATCAGAGAGATTTTATGGTGCTTATTTTATAGTGGATGGCCTTCCAGAAATCCAAGAGCTCCCATTTTACAGAGGGGCTCCTGGGTTACTGAGTAAAGATAGCAATTGCTATGAACAACGGAAACAGAAAACAGGCAAGAAGAATTGTAATGGAGATTAAGGAGGGCACATATTGCATGGTGCACTGGGTGTTATATGCAAATAATGAATCATGGAACATTACATCAAAAACTAAGAATGTACTGTATGGTGACATAACATAATAAAAAATTATTATTAAAAAAAAAGAATTGTAATGGAGAGGAACATGGACATGACCTTGGATAAAGGAAGCAGGAAAATGGTTGCAGGGGCAGGGGTTGCTGTCAGAGACAGGGGGCAGCTCATACAACAAATCAAAGTCCGTGCACTGCTACAGACCGAATGTTCACGTCCCCCCGAAGTTCACATGTTGAAACCCAATGTACAGTCAATGGCATTAGGAGGGGGGCCCTTGGGGAGGTGTGTGGTCCTAAGAGTGGAGTCCTCATGAATGGGTTTAGGGCTCCTCTAAGAGTCCCCAAAGAGTTCCACTGCTCCTTCTACCATGTGAGGTTCCATCTAGAATGTGCCGTCTATGAACCAGGAAGCTGGTTCTCCCCAGATCCTGAGTCTGCCAGCATCTTGATCTTGGACCTCCCAGCCTTCAGAACCGTGAGAAATAAATGTGTGTTGTTTATAAGCCACCGTGTACAGTATTTTGCTATAGCAGCCTGAACTAACACATGGGCAAGGGCAGGAGAGGGTGGGCGAGCTGGAGATGGGGTGCTCTGGCTTCATTCCAGAAGAGGAAGCCAAAAGCATGACTGGCATTCAGCTCTGGCTCGCCAAGAGGCAGTTTTCTGCCATCAGCTGACACACTCGTCTGAGAGGAGCACAAGGGAACTCTGCTCGTGTGCACCTTTCTGAAAAGCCCACCTCTCTCAGCCTTGGGGAGCTGGGGAGGCTGGGACTGGAGGTTTCCATGTCTGGGAGTCTGGTGATGGCGGAGACCCAGGCTGGAGCCTAGGATCGTTTTTCCACTCCCTTGCTCAATGAACATGTCTTCAACACCTACCGTGCTGCAGGCATCGTGCTAGTTAGGACCCTGGCCTCAAAGGGGACACTAGTCTCTGCAGACTCCTCTTGTTTCTGACCATATTCCAGTCATGGCCTCCGCCAGAACCTCACCAAAACTGGGGAGCTTCTCTCCAGAAAAATGCAAACCTGGACATGTGCATATGCGCTTGTGCACACACACACACACACACACACACACACACACACATTCCGTGTACAATTCAAGGGGTTCCTGGGTCCTGCGGAAGCTTATCCATGGACCCTAGGTTAAGAGCCCCTAGTTTAGATGGGAAGGCAGACGTGTAAATGACGGTGGGATAGAAAATGTGGAGCTGTGACAGGACAAGTGAAGTCCCACCCTTTAGGAGAACTGGAGACTGGGAAGATTTGGCTTGTTATTCAGTCAACAAATATTTATTGAGCACCTACTATGTGTTAAGCGCCAGGGACAAAATGGTGAATGAGCCCATATCATCCCTCTCCTTTGGATCTTACAGTCCAGTTAATGGGGCCAGTGGCATTTGGACTGAATCTTGAGGTCAGAAAGCAGCTGGGAGGGAAGGCAGTCCAGACCGAGTGAACAGCTTGAGGTGGGAGGCATGGCTGAGTTAGAGGCGAACAGGCAGATGGGCTCTGCTCCTCTCCACCAGCTAGGTGAGGTCGCTCTCCAACGTTCATGCTTGAAGAAGACAGCCCAGCAACGGAGGGCCCCGTGGAGGGAAGGGAAGATCTGTGCCTGTGCGCGCACACACACACAAACACCAAGGAGCAGACCAGGTCATTGGCAATGTAGACCCTGCCTCCCACGCAGCCTCCCTGCAGCACTGCCCATACGCCATCCCCGGGCTTGTCACAGCCAAGGCACTACGGAGGTTCCTTCCCTAATCTCAGCCCAGAAGCCATGCTAGGAGAGAGCCTTCTCTTATTCCACTCCCCTCCCCCTACATTGGCCAGAATTTCAAAGGCATAAGAAATGGAAGCTTATCAGTGGCTTGGATACTGAAGGGTCCCTGGGGTCCACACAGGTTTGGTGTCTCTATGCATAGACCTCAGTGGGGACTGGCAGGCAGGGGACCAGGCCTGCAGCTGTCAGCTCGGCTATCTCTTCTTTGGGCTCCACGCTAATTTTCCACCTGCAAGAATTTGTTCTGTTTGAATAGAAGGAAACCGGTTTCTGTCTTCCCTTCAGCTCCTTGGCACATTTAATGCCCCCTACGATATTTTTGGCAGCCTCATTGCTGGCAGTTAGAGGACTTTTTGTAACTACCACAAAATAACTGTTAAGTACAAGAAAACAAAAAGATTTTGTTTTTTCTGAATAGAAAAAGAATACAGACACGTCTGGCTTTGTAAAATTACTGTCAGTCAGTGAGCATATGGGTTCCTGAAAATCTGGGCAGAAATCACAATATTGTCAAAAGGATCCCTGAAATGCATCCCACTCTACCTGGCAAGCTCTTATTCCTCCTTCAGAACCTGCTTAAACGGCCCCTCCTTTAGAAAACCTTTTCTGGGTTCCCTCCAGTGGAAGGGAATGGATTCTTGTTGCATCGCTACCACGGACCAGGGTCTGGGCTACAGTCATCCTCTCTACAACCCCACAGGTCGGTAGTGGTGCCATTTTACAGGTGAAGAAACTGAGTCTGCAAAGTTAACAGGCTTCTACGAGGTTCGCAGCTCACGGGTGATGAGGCCAGAGTTGAAACCAGGCTGGCTGGAGATAAAACTCCTGCCGTGTCCATTACAAATGGTTCTTCTGCTTGAAGGGCGCTTTCATTCTGACTTTTCGTCGTGGGTCATACCTGCTTTTAATCATTTGTTGACTGGTTCTTCCTTTCCACTTGGTGGGGCTCCTCGATGCGGGAACACCATAGGCTTCCTAGGGCGTCACATGCATCTCCCATAGGAGGGATGCAGGAGTACTTGTGGAATGAAAGTAGGAACTGATGGCAGATTCCTTCAGGGATGTTTAATCTGCAGCCATTTTCAATCAAGCTGTAATTCCTTCTTAGAGTCCTTTGCTTGCCTCCCGTGGCTCTCTAGATCAGCAGTAAGACCACCGCTGCTTTAAGAATGTAGCTTCCCCTCCTTTTATCCCCAAGGAATAAAAACAATTGGGAAAGCGTGGCCAGGAAACTCTAGGTAGATTTACTATAAGATCTTGATCCTAAATCCTAATTCACTGGAAATAGGACTCAGCCAACAACAGTTCTATTTTCTTCCAATTTTCAGAAACATGACTTGAGATCACCGAGCAGTAGATCAAGGTACAGATGTCCCGTCCTTGCCTTCTCCTCCTCCTTCTCCATCTCCATGGCCAGCTCTGTGGTCTTGGTCCTCCAGGTGGGCGGGGGTTCTCCCAGGTGTTCCCTCCAGGTTGCTGCTGCCCCAGGTGGGGCATGGGCAGGAGGTTCGGGCTTCAGGGAGCTCCTCCATCCAGCCCTATCCAACCCCGCTAACTGATCTACTCACCATGGAAACACCGATGAGAATAAGCACCAGTATTTACTGAGCACTCCTTATATGCCAGGCACCAAGCACTTCCTGTAATTAAGTCGCCTAATCTCTGCAAAATTCATTTCACAGATTAGGAACTGCAGGCACAGAGAACTTAGGAGATTTGGCCTCAGTTACAGAGCTACGGAGTGGGGGAGCTGGTATTGAAATCCAAGCGGGCTGACTCCAGAACGTGCAAGTTTAACCACTTTGTACCAGCGCTTTCCCATAGGTTTGGGACAGGGCGGGAGGAATCTCGGGATCGCCCCACCCCCATGCGCATTACACATCACATCTTGGTCACCCAACTGTTTCGCTCATGGCTCCTTGCTCCTGTCCTTATTTCAGCCTCTGAACTTGCCCTAGGCACCAGATCAGAAACGCTTTCTTACTTGTCTTTGGTGCTCTCTCTCAGGATGTGGTTGTAGTTTTGTTCTTGAGTCTTACACACTGCATCTCTGGATAACAGACCCACCCCAGCCTCACTTCTCCATAAGAAGGTGATCAGACTTCATCTGCTGAGAAAAGCAAGAGTCTCTGGCACGCAGCCGGTTTTCCTAATGAGGTGCACTTCTCCGGCAAGATGCGGCCAGCTAGAGGAGCTATTTTGTTCGCGGTGTTGTTAACGGCCAGCGCTCAGCAAAATCCCCACAACTCCTCCAGCCTCACAAGGCAGGGGAAGGAGCATTGGCCGAAGCTATGGGGACCAGGTGGTGCCTCAGGGAGGTGTCACGGAGGTGGGGAGGATCCCCTTGCATGCCTTCTGGTCCCATCCCCTTCACTGGATCCCTCTGTTCCCAGCATGCTCAAGGCCAGTGTGCATGGAGGAACACCGCCATCCCTTCTGGGATCCGGGGGGGGGGGCGAGGAGGGTGTAGGGAATAGTTTCATCTGAATTCCCTTCTCATTCTTCACTCCACTGCCACCCCTGTGCTCCCCACCCGACCAGGAACCTGAGTAAGTTTTTGGCAACGATTTTGGGCTTGCCAATTTACAGGGAAAATTTCCACCAGAAAACATGGCTGGCAGAGCTCATTCAGCTATTGGGACCCTCTGATGTTTAGAAACGATGCTTCTGGAAGCTACTTAACTACTGAACAGAATCTCAACTCCACATGACATTTACGCACATCGCCCACTGGCTGGGCCTGCGTGTGTGGAGTTCTGTGAAGCAGGCAGCTCACAGACCTGTGCGGTCACTGGGGAGGTGGGGTTCCTAGCAGGCAGTTCAGACTGGCTACATGCTCGGTTCCTTCCGGTCGCTGTGGGCAAACTGAAAGTCACCAGGGCGTGCTCTGTGTCGCATCTGGAACATTTGCTTTAGCAATTCTGAGATTGACTGAAGAAAAGGAAAAACCCTTTGTTGAGAAGCATCTGGCCAATTCCTAGACTATTACGAGCTGGAGGAGATTTAATTGAGATTATTGTCAGCCAGCAGTCAGCTATCATCAAAATGCCAGGCAGCCTGGCAGAACCCGGAGGCATAATATGACCGTTCTGATCCTGGACCCACCACATAGTGTCTGTGAGCTCTTGGATAAGTCATTTATCCTCTCAGCACTTTGATTTCATTGTAAAATAGGGCTAATCCTAATAGCTAACATTTACAGAATTGCTTACAATAAACCTCTTTGTATAGGTAAGATCATTACATCCTTTTAAAAACCCTATTGGAGTTGTTTCCTGGAGCTGATGCACAAATTATTACAAAATCAGTGGCTTAAAGCAATAGAAGTTTATTCTGTCACAGTTCTGGAGGCGAGAAGCCTGAAATCAGAGTGTCAGCATGGCCACACTCCCTCCTGAGGGACCTAGGGACAATCCATCTTTACCTCTTCCACATTTGGGGGCTCCCTGGCCTTCTTGGCTTGTGGCTGCATGCCTCCCATCTCTGCCTCCATGGCCTTCTGGCCTGGGTCCCAATCTCTTTCCTTCCCCTCAGGGATACCAGCCATTGGCTTTAGGGTCCAATCTAAATCCAGGATGACATCAATGCTGAGATGCTTAACTCAGTCACATCCACAAAAACTCTATTTCCAAATAAGGTCACATTCCCAGGTGCCAGGGGTTAGGACTTGGAAATATTTTTGGGGGAGACACAATTCAACTCAGTACGCTTATGAAACCTCTCTTGTTCCCGTTCTACAGGCAAGGGGACTGATCAGGGTCACACTGATCAGTCAGTAAGTGGCAGATCTGAAATGCAAACCTGTGGGGTCGGACTCCAGAGCTCATTTGGAAAAATCACTACATTAGGAAATATTGATTGAACCAGGTAGATAGTTTTTCCACAGTAGTGGAAACAAGATAAAAGGAAAAACAGACCCCAAACCTGTGCTAGGAACAGCAAGGAAGCCAGTGTGACCGAAGCCAAGTGAGTGAGCGGGTCTGCAGCAGGAGCTGAGATCACAAGGTAAGAGTGACCAGATTGTGTGGAACTTTCTAGTGACTTTGCTGTTCAATCCAAATGAGACGGGAAATGAATCGAAGTTCTGAGTGAAGAAGTGACAGGATCTGCTTTGTGTTTTAAAAGGAGCCCAGGGTGACTATTGGGTTGAGAGCTGACTTTTGCAGGTCCAAGGCATGAATAGGGAGACAGTCGGAAGGTTATTGCAACAATTAAGCAACGGATGCTGATGCCTGGAGCAGGGAGGCAGTAGTGGTAGCGAGGTGGTCAGATTCTGTGCATATTTTCAAGGAACCCCCAGCAGGATTTGCTGGCAGTTGGATGTAAGCTTTGCAAGAAAGAGGACGCCAAGCTTTTTGACCTGTGCACCTGGAAAGCTGGAGTTGCCATTGACCCTCCTGCTTTCCTCGCAGGGTTCTTACAAGAACCAAATGAAGTAAGTGGAAAAGTACCATGTGGCTCTGAAGCTCTGCCCGGCGTCTTTTGTTATTGCTGTGTTTGTGGTTGCCATTGTTTTGCGGTCTGAAACTTTTTCCAGCTCTATGTTGCCAAGGAGGTGTGAGACTGGGTTGAACCACTGTCAAGAAAATCGCTGTCTCAATTACGAGAGAATATAATTAGCTGATTATAATTTTAATTTGTGCTGTTTTAGTACCTCAGTCTCTTCCTTGTCTGTGCTGAGTACATATTTGAGATTCAAGAAGCCTCTATCATAATGGACAAGACCGTATCAATACAGACAGCAACAAAGGAAACAGTGGCAATTTCGAAATTATCTCCTTGAGATCCTTGTCATTTTTTCTCTAAGCCATTGTATTTAAATGGAGGAGTTGCAGGCTCTCCGCTCTGCACAGCGTGAAGTATACAATGACAGTCTACCATTCTCGAAGCGATAAATTCATTCCCTTCCAACTTGCCCAGGTTTCTAGTAACATCCTTATCAATGTGACAGTTTCCTGTTGATTTTTTCTTAAAGGAGAGTAATGTTCCATATTTGATTCACGAGTGTACTGGTGAATTTTCATTGCTTCTTTCGTTTGTTCATTCAAACATTTTGCAAACTTTTATTATCATGAGGCAGCTATTCTTTTCATCCTCCCTATTTTACAGATAAAGAAACTGATGTTCAGAGAGGGGAAACTAACATGCTCAAGGCCACACAGCTAGTAAGAAGCAAGGCTTGGATTTGAAATCCATCTGCCTCCTCCCTCCTAAGAGCAACCACCACACTGGATGGTGGGTTTTCAGAGCAACTGGTTTTACGGAAACGAACCTTTATTTTTCCTCCTTTTGCAAAACAGTTTTTATTAACCTTAGTGAAATGTTGGGATCACTGAGTGATTTTAATGAAAAATAGTTTTATTACTTTCAAATGTTATATAAATGATCAACTAAGATATAATAGAGTGCAAATAATGAACACAAGGGAAGTTAATGAAAAAATTACGATTCATAATAAGTCTGCAGAATGCGAGCGTGTATCATAAACATAAAAGACCTTTAACATTACAATAATTAATTGCTGGACTCAGAAGTTGCTGAAGCATGAAAAGAACGCTTAATTTAAGAGCCTTAACTTTAGAAAAAGGGTACTGATTTAAAATGGTAGGTAAAGATTTCCTTTACCTACTGAGATCCCCAAAGTTTTCAGTAGCAGAGGTAATTTCAAACTATATACTCAGGAAAGACCATAGACACTGTTATCTGCCTGTACATCAAAATCGGAATGAGTAGGACTCAAATTAAAAAACATTTCTTGGATCCATGATAATCTTCCCTGGTTAGATCAGCAATGGGGGTACCATCCACACCCTCCCGGGCTGTTTTCTGGGGCTTATATCAGATTTCAAGATTCACTTTCCAACTACATACACTCAACCATACTTTGAAAAATCATAGTTGGGTAGAGGTGGCAGGGAGTCTATGGTTTTGGAGTTGAGACCTGCCATGGAGTGCAGCTCTGTTACCTCCTTGCGGTGCAAATTTGGGCACAGCTTTAAACTCCCTGGGCTCAGCTTCTTCCTCAGGCACGTCAAGATGCTAATGATAATGTCTGTGTCATAGGGCTATTTGGAGGATTTGAGCACTGAATATGAAATGTCTACCATGACAACTTGCACATTAAATAATGCTGAGTTAATGGAGTCTATCACTACAATTGAGCCATATGACCCAACCCCTTCACTTTAAAGACGAGGAACTCGAGTATCAGGAGGTTAAAGTGACTTGCCCAAATCCACCTGGCTCTCCAGTGATCCGGATGGTGGAAAAGCAGATTCAAGGTGTCCTGCCTCCAACCTCAACACCTCATCAACCATTATGTTAACACTGAAGAACACCTCCTCCTACGTAGCCACTGTAAAAACCCTTCATCTGGAACATATCAGTCTAGAAAAGCATTGCCTGTGAGAGGACATGCTGTAGGCCGGCAAAGTCATGAATGCCCTGAATTTCCTAAAATTGCTGCTGTATGAGATTTTGGAGGAAAAGACCCGGGCCCCCAGTCCTATGCCTTTAAATGGACATGTGGTCACCCCCCAGACATGTGGTCAGCCCCCAGATGTGTCAAATTTTTGGTCCCCTGAGTCCTTCACAATAAATATCCCTAATGTGACTACCCAATCTGCTCCCGATCATGACCTTTGGCCTTGTGTCCTCTTGCTTGCTCTGACCCCTTTTAATTTAAATTTCCCATGGTCCTGTCCTCAACTCCTCTCCTTTGCTACCCTTTTTACATGCCTTCCTGCATTCCATCAGCCCTTGACCTCTTCATGGCAAGCACTCAGTGCCACCAGCTACCTAAGTATTGGCCTGTGTAACCTGTGGCTTTGCTGGGTTTGCTCCGATTCAGCAGTAAGTTTAGAACAATAAAAGGCAGTCCAATTTCAGAGGGTACTTCCAGAACTCATCACCCCCAGGAGATAATATAGATTATATGGAATTTAGCACCTGCTTACTATAAGCAAATGTGTTAAATTCATTAGGCCTAGAACCTTCATTAAATATCTCAGGAACGATCAACTCCCAGTACTCCTTTAATAGTCTAATAAATGAGAGAAATTTGCCCCAAAGACTTACTCGATTCTAGTCCTCTGGCATCTTCTCTGGAATCTCTTATGAAAACAAAACAGAACAACAATTATAACAGAAGTCTAAGTGGAAATCAAATTGATCATGCCTTGTCTGTAATGCTGCCCAGGGGCACTTGTAGAAATTGACTCTGGTATTTTGAAATAGCCCCTTCCTTGAGTAGTACATGGCTTTCTAGTTTTTGGTGGAGCTTTGTTTGTTTGTTCCACTAGCTCTTTCATGCCATGGCTCTTCAGAGTTCAAAGGGAGAATACATTGCCCACAAAACCAGCACCCTCACCTCTAGGATGACTGTAGCTGTTAGGGAGTTTGGGGCTGCCACATAATAGAAAAACCAACTCAATCCAGCTCAACCATTTAATGTTTAGTTCACGGAAGAAGCTTAGAATGGTTTTCAGACATTGGACAATAGTCCACGCAGGACCGTGTATTATCCTGAGAGAAGGGCCACAAACAAGAGCCTTCTGATTGCCCTGTCTCACTGCCAGGAGAGTTTCTAGACTCTGGTGGAGGGGAGGAGAACCCTAACAGAGGCTGGCAGCCTTCCCGAGTCAAGGTGACCGAGACAGAACTACCCCCAGAGATCAAACAGGGCCAGGTATGCTATGTGTTTCCATCAGCCAGAAGCACAGCAACTTCAAAACACACCAGGCATCGAACACAGTTCTCAGAAAGGCATTGCTTCACTAGTGCAGATAAATTACCCATAGACTGGGGCTGCCCTGGACCTGCCTAATTTCAAAGCAAACTTCTGAAGCAAAGGTCAGCAAACATCTTCTGTAAAGAGCCAGATAGTAAATATTTTAGGCCCCGGAGGCCATATGGTTTCTGTCTCAATTACTTAAGTCTGCTGTTGTCATGCATAAGCAGCCACAGGCCGCACAGAAATGAATGGATGTAGCTGATGACTGTGTTCCATTAAAACTTCATCTACACAAACAAAAAATGGGCTGGATTCTGAACATAGTTTGCTGATCCCCGCTCTAAACCATCAAAATTATTTCCAAATAATTGAGCTGCATCCCAGAACAAGGCCCCCAGACACCTAAAGGAATTAAAAAATGACAACACCCAACAACATAAAATTCGCCATGCCTGTCATCCAATAAAAACTGATCAGGCATGCAAAGAAACAGAGAACTATAACCCATAATAATGAGAAAAATCAATCAATAAAAACATACCCTAAAAAGAAAAAGATGATCAAATTAGTAGATAAAGAATTAAAACAGCTGTTATCAACATATAGCTGGTGTTTGAGAAGATAAAGTATAAGCATGATAAGGAGAGATATGGAAGATATCAAGAAGACCCAAAACAAAATTTTGGAGATGAAAAATATGCTTCAAAAAACATTTTATGAGGCCAGTATTATCCTGATTTCAAAGCCAGACAAGGACACCACAAGAAAAAAAATTACAGGCCAATATCCCTAATGAACATGGATGCAAAACAACTCAACAAAATATTAGCAAACTGAATTCAGCAATATATTAAAATGATCATACATCACGATCATCATCCATGGGATTTATTCCAGGGATGCAAGGATGGTTCAACATTCACAAATAAATCAATGTGATACACCACATTAACAAAATGAAGGATAAAAACCACATGACCATCTCAATAAATACAGGAAAAGCATTTGATAAAATTCAGTATCAATTTATGATTAAAAACTCTCAACAAAGTGAGTTTAGATGGAATATACTTCAACATAATAAATGCCATATATGACAAGCCCACAGCTAACATCATACTTGATGCTGAAAAGCTGAAAGCTTTTCCTCTAAGGTCAGAAACAAGAGAAGGATTCCCACTCTCACCACTTTCATTCAACAGAGTATTTGAAGTTCTAGCCACAGGGATTAGGCAAGAAAAATAAATAAAGACATCCAAACTGGAAAAGAAGTAAAACTGTTACTATTTGCAGGATATGATTTTATATATAAAAAACCCTAAGGACACTACCAAAAACTAATTTAGTAAAGTTTCAGGATGCAAAATCAATGTACAAAAATCTATTGCATTTCTATACACTCATGAATGAACTATCAGAAAGAGAAGTTAAGAAAGCAATCCATTTACAATTGCATGAAAAAGAATAAAATGCCTAGGAATAAATTTAACCAAGGGGGTAAAAGACATACACTGAAAACTGTACAATATTGATTTAAAAAATTGAAAAAGCACAAATATTATGGATATTCCATACTCATGGATTGGAAGAATTAATGTTGCTAAAATGTCCACATTATACAAAGCAATCTACAGAGCCAATGCAATCCCTAACAAAATTCCAATGGCATTTTTCACAGCAATAGAACAAACAATCCTAAAATTTGTATGGACCTACTAAAGACCCCAATTTGTCAAAGTGATATTAAGAAAGGAAAAGGAAGCCGGAGGCATGTCACTCCCTGATTTCAAACTGTATTACAAAGTTATAGTAATCAAAACAGCATGATGTTAGCATAAAAATAGAAACAGTTCAATAAAACAGAATAGAGAGCCCAGAAATAAACCCACACATACATGGTCAATTAGTTTACAACATAGGAGGCAAGAAAATACAATGAGGAATGGTGTCTTAAAAAAATCGTGTTGGGAAAACGGTACAGCTACATGGAAAAAAGTGAAACTAGATCACTATCTAACACTACACCTAAAAATTAACTCAAAATGGATTAAATAATTGAATATAAGACCTGAAACTGCAAAACTACTAGAAGAAAACATAGGTGGTGAACTCCTTGACGTTGGTCTTGACGATGATGTTTTTGGATCTGACTCCAAAAGCAGACGCAACAAAAGCAAAAATAAGTAAGTGGGACGATATCAAGCAAAAAGCTTCTACACAGCAAAAGAAATCATTAACAAAATGAAAAAGTGCCTATTAGAAGAGAGAAAACATTTTCAAATCATGTATCTGAGAAGGGGTTATTATCCAAAATATATAAAGAACTCATACAACTTAACAGCAAAAAACCTCTTACAATCTGATGAAATAAATGGACAGAGAATCTGAACAGACATTTTTCCAAAGAAGACATGTAGATGGCCAACAGGCATATGAAAAGTCGCTTAACATCACGAATCATCAGAGGAATGCAAATCAAAAGCACAATGAGCTATCACCTGATATCTGTTAGAACGGCTGTCATTGAAAAGAAATAGCAAGTGTTGGCAAGGATGTGGAAAAAAAGAGAACCTTTACGCACTGTTGGTGGGAATGTAAATTGGTTCAGCTAGTATGAAAAGCAGTATGGAGGTTCCTTGAAAACTTAAAAATAGAATTACCATATGATCCAGCAATTCTACTTCTTGGTATTTATCTGAAGAGAATGAAAAAACACAGATTCAAAAAGATATATGCTCCGCCATGTTCACTGCAGCATTATTTAGAATAGCTTAGATATGAAACAGCCGAAGTGTTCATTGATAGATGAATGGATAAAGAAGATATGATATATATATATATATTATATTATATATAAAGAAGATATATATATATCTCACGTCTATTATATAAATGTAAGTCCTCATCACAAGAAAAATTTTTTGTAACTATATGGTGATTAATCACGAGACTTCTTGTGATCATTTTGCAATGTATACAAATATCGAATCATTACAGTGTACACCTGAAACTAATATAATATTTTATGTCATTTGTACGTTAATTTAAAAAAATACGCCAGAGGGCCTGGTTGTTTCAGTTGGTTAAGCATCAGACTCTTGGTCTCGGCTTAGGTCATGATCCCAGGGTCCTGGGATCGATCCCTGCTTCTGGCTCCACACTCAGTGGGGAGTCTGCTTGGGATTCTCTGTCCTCCCTCTGCCCCTCCCAATCAAGCTCTCTCACTCTCTAAAATAAATAAATAAAATCTGAAAGAAAGTAACTGTTAACCTGGGATTCTATATCAAGTGAAAATATATTCCCCAAAAAAGGTGAACTGTAGATTTTCAAATATACAAACGATGGGGATGAAAAGTACAGCATAGGGAATGTAGTCAGTAATATTGTAATAATGTTGTGTGGTGACGGATGGTAGCTACACTTTCGGCGAACATTGCACTGTATCGAATTGTTGAATCACTATGTTGTACACCTGAAATTAATATAATATGTTAACATATAGTATGTCAACTATACTTCAATAATAAAAATTTGAAAAATGCATATGATGGCAGAATTCATCACCAGCAGCACTGCCACGTGAAATGTTAAAATAGTCCTTTAAGCAGAAAATGAAATGATGCCAGATGGAAATTTGAATTTATATAAGAGATATGTGAGTAAATATAAAATATTTTTTCTTATTTAAAAAATCTCTTTTAAAAGATTACATTTAGAAAGTACAAATAATGATGTATTGTGGAGTTTATAGCGCACATAGAATAAAATGCATGCCAAGAAGAGCACTAAGGTGAGGCGGGAAATAGTAGATTCACATATAGACTATATGTGAAGTGGTCTAACATTTGCTTCTAGATAGACTATGATAAAGATTTATACTGTGGGCTCTAGAGCTGTGGTTCTAGTTTGGTAATCCTGGGGCTATTCGTCACAATGTGGGGAGGGCTGCTACAGGCACCTAGTGTGTAGAGGCCAGGGATGCTGTTAAATGTCCTACAATGCTCAGGACAGCCTCCTATGACAAATAATTATCTAGCCTCAAATGTGTCGGAGTTTAGAAACCTTGCTTTAGAACAACCACAAAAACCAGAAAACAGAGACAGAACTAGAAAGCTAACAAAGGAGATAAAATGGAATCAATAAAAATAATCAATTAATTCAAAAGAAGACAAGGTGAGTAGAAAGAGGAACAAAGACCAGATGGGGCAAATGGAAAACAAATAGGAAGTTGGTTGAATTAAAACCCAACCACATCCATAACCACATTAAATAAATTGGTCTTAACATATCAATTAAAGGTGGAGATGGTCAGACTGGATTTAAAAAAGCAGGACTCAATCTTTTGATGTCCACAAAAAGCCAACTTTAAGCATAAAGATAAAGATGAAAGTAAAAGGATATAACAAGGTAAACCATAGTAACACTAATGAAAAGAAAACTGGAGTGGCTTTATTAATGTCAGACAAAGGAGATTTCAGAGCAAGGAATATTACCAGGGACAAAAAGGTTCATTTCATAATGATAAAGGGGTCAGTTCATCAAAAGGACATAATAACAATACATGTTTATACATCTAACAGCAAAGCTTTAAAATACACGAAGCAAAAAAGATAGTAAAGGAAGATACAGAGCCACATTTATAGCTGGAGACATCAACACCCCTCTCAATAGTGTGGACCATACGTAGCTGGAAAATCAGTAAGGATATGGAAGTCTTGACTAATAATAGCGTAAGAGGATGATTTTCCGCTAAGATCAAGGACAAAGCAAGAATGTCGTCTCTTACCGCTTCCGTTCGGCATTGTAAAGGAGGTCCTAGCCAGTGCCATGAAACAAGAAAAATAAATAAAAGGCATACATATTGGAAAGGAAGAAGTAAAACTGACTTTATCACAGATGAAATAATCTTCTACGTAGACAATTGGAAGGAATTTACCAAAAAAGCTACCAGAACTAATAACTGTGTTTAGTTGAAGCTATGGAGAAGTCTGAAAATTATGCTTAGTTAAAAAAGCCATATGAGAGAGAACACACTGTTTGACTCCATTTCTATAAAACTCTAGAAAATGCAAACCAGTGTATAGTAGTGACAGAAGTCAGATCAGTTGTTCCCTAGGGATGGAGATAGAAGGAGGGAAGGATTGCAAAAGGACATGAGGGAACTTTGGGAGGTGATAAAGATGTATATTTTGTTGATCATGTTGGTGGGGTTACAGATGTGTGTATTTATCAAAACTCATTAAACTGAACACTTTAAATATGTGCATATTACTGTATAATGATTATATCTAAATAAAGTCACAAAAATGTTAGAAGAGGGAGAAACAGAAGGAGGAGGAGGAAGAGAAGCCACCCAACACGTAGAGCTAAGGTGGACAGCAGCATTACAAGGACTCTCTCTTCACATAGCCATTCACGATGCTGGCTAAGGCCATTTCCCCATGCTACTCAAGATCAATGCCACAAACTTCCTTGGGCAGGAAAGCACTTCCCCAGAGTCCTCCAGTAAACTTCTCTCCATATTTCATTGGCCAGAACTGTGCCACATGCCTTTTCCTAAGCCTTCCATTAATCAGGTCTATCCCATTATTCGTTCAGTAGAAGAGGGTCTTCCTAATCCCAGGGTTCACTATAGCGATCCTATTTTTCACTTCACTGGGAAAGGCACTCCTTTTTCTTCTCCCCACCCCCATCTTCTCCTTAATAAAGACATATTATGGGCAAACGCTACATATGAGTTCATAGATTCAAAAAAAGTGTTCAGACCTACTTATGAAGGATGGAGCTGTAAACGGGTTGGAGAAGATGGGCTTACTCTGCTACTATGGCGACATTCCCTGGGGACCATCTACATCCCTTGGGGTCTGTTGGATGGCCTGGGAGCAGAGAGGTGTGACTACTCCCAGGTTTCTCACCTCCTGACTTCAGGTGCTCACTAATCCCGATCTTGTGATGAATCAACCATGGCCAGGAGAAAATTGATATAAAGATATATACACACGCACACACATACAATAAAATTTTAAAATATATAACAAATATATAACAAATCCACATTTCATCCAGCTCCATGATATGGGGTGTGATTTGATTTCAAGAGGAAAAGTTGGAAAGTTGGAAAGTTGTCTCTCTGACATTATTTCTCATAAATGCCCAGATATTAATCTTTTACAGGTTAAAAAGCAGTTCCAAATTTTCTAATTGACTTTGTCCTACACAATAACACAGACAAATTGTTTTAATAATACATTTTATTTTTGCCATAGGACTCACTCTAGCTATTTTTGGCCTGAATGGAAAAAAACCTCTGCCCATACATATTTTTATTTTTCCTGAATTGGCCCTTGTTGAAGAAGGATTGCTCACCACAGTGGTCTACATGGCAAGAGTTTGCTAAGCAACTGAAGAACTCACCCTGGGTTTCAGGGAAATACTTAACCTACTGGACAGAACTAATCATTTGAAATTCCATTAATGGTATCTACTTACATGTTAATGTTCTAGTTGCAAAGGTGTTTTACCTGTTCATTCAAAAAGGGGCAACTCTACTTAGTTCTACTTAGAACCCTTTGTTAACACATGATAACTGTCAAGAAGTAATAAAACTTTCCCCAGGATCTGGGGAATCTGGAGATGAATGACAGCTTGCAGTGAGACCCTTTCTCCACAGCCTCGACACTGTCCCCAGTTGACTGCTGGCTCCCATAGGTGCTAGGCTAAAGGATGTGGACATGAGTTTGTGCTTGCATTGGGATGGTTGGATGACCAGACCCCATAAAGCTCTGTTCATCCACCCCTGGTGTCTTCACTGTTTTCCTGTGTATGGCTCTTGGCCTGGTGTGCTTTCAGTCCCAAAGGCCAGACTCTTTGTCGCAGAGCCGTCCTCTGCTGCCAAAATCTGCACCTACCACGTGGAAAACCAGAGGTACCTGGGGTTCATATCCCTCTGGGGAGCAGCCCTTAAACAATGACTGACAGGTGCAGGGTGTGTAAATTCTCCACCTCCCTCGTGCACTCCTTGAGATGTGCTCTAGACCGTCGTAACAAGACCTGGGGATCTGATTCAGAGAGTCTATGCTGGAATTGGGATTCTGCTTTCCTGACTAGTTTCCTGGTGATTGCCCATGCTACTGGTCCAGGACCATGCTTGGAATCCCACAAATCACCCCGTTTCCAGAACACTCAGTGGGGCTGAGTAAAATTTCCATCCTGGAGACTTTGTTTGGTCACCTTGCTTGGTTTGGGCATCTTCTAGGGCGCAATTCACTACTGATTTTTCCTGGGAATACTTCTTAATAAATCACTTTCACATGAATCCTTGTCTCAGGGCCTGCTTCTGGGGCGCCCACCCTAAGCAACAGATAATAAATGTCTTGGCAGGTGGAGGGTGCTAGTCAAGGTTCACTGGGACTGAGCACCCACCTCTATCCACCAATCTGAGGCATTGCATAAAATTCCCAAGACTCCTGACTTTTGATCATGCTGTTCCATGAAGCTGGGATTATTGCTTCCAGTTCCCTGCATGTGCCTCGTTTTTCAAGACTCCTTTCTAATGCCAGTCCTCACCATGAGGCTGTTTCTGATCTCCACGGTCAGAATCAGCCCTTCCTCCTCTGGGTTTCCACAGCATGTTGCTTATGCCTTGTTTCCTTCGTCCAAATAACAGGTATATTGATACTTGCCCTTACCACTATCATAAAATTGTTGTGATGACCAAATGAGAGGACGAAGGTGAAATTCCTCATTAAGCTGAAAAAGTTCATGTGGATACCAGCTGTGATGATGATGGTGATGATGGAGGAAAATACACAGCACCATGAACTTGTCATAGAGGTTGTCTAAAATATATTATACATGTATTTGGATCTATATATGCAGTCTTATATTTAAGCACTGGAAAGTAGGACACATATTTATTATGTTCAAACTAAGCCTTAAATTGTTCAGATTTGGGGTATATATCTGTTGTTTGGGAGCTCCCTCTGCTAACTTATAATACTGTAACCCAACCTATTACAGTCTGTCAAACCAAGACCAAGGCCAAAGGGGGCCACGTTCTGGGGGGAGGCTCTGAGGTGAAATCCAGCTTCTGGGGCATCTCAGTAGAGCCCTCAGGGCCATCAGCTTTCCCCTCACCAGCAGGCCAAGCTGTAAAGCCGAGCACAGCAGACTGAGTGGAAAACTTTGGTGAAAGACAAAAAGTTAATGTTTGCCACTTCACAGGGAATGATGACAGCACCCAGGCAGAAATATCTGGAGCTCAGCGGGATGTGTGAAGACTGGCCTGAGAAAGAGAGGTAGGAGGTAGGAAGATGAGTGTGGGAGAAAGCTGAGTCGGGTGTCGGGCTTGACAAATTATTATTCAGCTCGCTTGCCTGAATGGTGACATATTATTTATTAAAATGGAAGGAAAAATTTAAAAAGTGAAATGTCAGCCCCAACCCCAACCTTCCCAAGCACAGGCAGCTGGCAGAAAGCAGCCTCTGCACAGGTTAAAACCCCACCGCGACAGCAGCACGCGGATGAAAACATCACGGAGTGAGTCTAGAATTGTACAGGTGCAGGTGCATGACCTTGAGACAATTCCTCTGTCCTTTCCAAACCTCAGTGTTCTTATTGTAAAATGGGAGAATGATCTAGAAAAGAGTTGTTGTCAGGATCAAGGCAGAGTATGGAGAGAAAAACATCTTGCCGATAACTTCCTAACATTTTGACTGTGACTATGAATGAGACTCACGACGGTGGTTGGGTTGATATCTTATACGTTTTAAGACTTTTTTCAATCTAGTATAATACATGGCCACTGGTCATCAATTTATTTACATTAAGAAATGAACCCTATCCTCAGGGAGTTTGCAGGCTGTAAGAGTACAAACTTAGAACCCAATAATTGAAAGATATTATTTGGGATTAGAGAACACACAGGACCATCTTCATTATAAGGAAAGGGGAAATGAGGGTCAGAAAGCTGTAATGACTTGTCCAAAGTCACGCAGCTGGGATGGAAGGTCATAGCTTTAGCTCAGTTGTCTGACCTCCAGTATACCTCAAGGATAGCTGCCCTCACCTCCTCACCCTCCTGGGACACATTGAGGGGACTCTGAGATTGATGGTCTAGAGGGGTTGATGGACAGGAGGAGGGCCATTGATAAGAATCCTGCCAAAATATTATTGGGCTTGGCACTTAAATACAAATTACAATCTGTGGGATGAAATAATGTGTTGGAGAGGTCAAGGCTGTCCTGACATTATTTTGGGCATTGGGGGTGAAGTATCCTGGCTGGGACTCTCAGCTCTCCAGTTTCAGGGTCTCAAGGAGAGAAGGCATGGTCCAGCTTGTCACTGACCACCCCCTCCCCCCCGCCTTTATAGCCTTGCTGCTTTCCTTGGGCAGGTGTGTCTGCTTTCTCTAAGGATGAATGGAGATGCTTCTGAAACTGACCCGGCCTCCTAGCTGGGGGTCCTGGCACTGCAACTTACCTACTGGCTGAGTTCGGACAGTCACTGAATTCCTGTAAACCTCAGTGTCCCCCCCTGTAAAAATGTGACACACATGCCCTGCTTTACCTCGCGAATTGCATGCCTACCGAGTGCCAGATACACTGCTTCCAGGCACTTCACAAATATCAAAGGGATTAAGGAAGCCGGGGGGTGGGACAGAGTGAGTGAGTGTGCCATGAAAGCCGTGAGCGGCTTCATCCTTCTCGTAATTCCTTCATCATCCCCATTTTACAAATGGGGAAACTGGTACTTGGAGAGTTTGAATAATGGAATCAAGGTCACATGGAGATTAAGAGGGAGAACTTACATATACATCCTGACTTTAAACCTGGGCTTTGCCCACCATACCATGCTGCCTATGGACTAGAAGTACCTGAGATGATGCTGATATTATCACTTATGGAAGAAGAATGTCAACACAACCAGCAGCCAAAGGTGCTCCAGCCTTCTCTGCCCACAGAGAAGGGTCCAAATATATAGGGTTGACTGCAAGGCATCCCTGCAGCTGCCTACTGGAGCCCCCCCCCCCGCCCCCAAAGCCTGGGCAGGAGTGTGGAGCCTGCTAAAGAGTAAAAATAGAATCGCAAATGGCCTCTCTTGGTGGAAGCGATGTGCCATTGTCAGAGGCAATAAGCTCCAAGTGCAAAAGCGTGGGTGCCCTGGGTGGTGGCACCATTCATCCCGCTCACGTCTGATTAGGAAACACTGTCATGCTTGGTGGCAGTGCCTGATGTCATGATCAACTCAAGTGACAAGAGTACTCCTTTGGGCTTGAGAAAGCAAGGCACTGTGGAAGAGGCTAAGACTGTTCTAGCCGGTGCGAAGTGGTTGGATATAAATATTTTAAGACAACAAATATGATTCAGAAGGCTAACTGGAACGCACTGACGCCACCCAGGGCTCCTGGCGGCATGACACACAGATGGGAGTAAGAATCTCCGCCTCGGCATTAGAACACACACAGTAAATCGCGTGGCAGGAGCTGTTCCCCGCAGGGATGCTTACCCAAGTCCTCGCCAGAAAGCTGGCAGGTGGGGTAGGGAGGGGCAGGGTGGAGCAGGAGACGGCCTGGCTTTTTGTCTTGGGGCTGTCTGCCTTCTTGAGAAAGTCACTTAACCTTTCTGAGCCTCAGTTTCCTTATCTATAAAATGGGTAGAGAATCAAAGTGACGGTGGGCAGGGGTTGAACTAAATGTGATTACCTTTAATTTAAGGAATTTAAAGCGCTTTACTCTCTCCCTGCTCTCACACTATGGGATTCTGGGAATCTATAGCCACCACTCAGACTTTATGTTTTGTAGTCGATTGATGATTGTCTAGGGGTTCAGCCTCTGGACTCTGGAGCCAGTCAGACAGCTTCGGTTCAAACACGAGCTCTGCCACTGGGCCTGCTCTGGGCCCCCTGCTGTAGAGGATGCTTCTCTGGCCCTCTTCCATCTGTGTCTTTCCCTCCAGGGGCCAGGAGGACATGCCCAGCTGGAATGCATGTTTCTCATTCTATACCACACTCAGGGGCCCTGGAACCATGGAACACTGGCTGAATGACTCTATGCCAGCTTCCAGGACCCAGAAGTCCTCACTTGGGGAATCCAAGCAGTGGCTGTTTGCAGTGGTGTGTCTGGAGCTTGGATGTGTGGGCTGGGCTGTCCACATGCACGTAGGAAAGGTCCCTCACAGTTTGAGAGAGAGGTGGCGGGTAGGAAGAAAATGGGGGCAAGCTGTGAGCCAGGGACTGCTCTCCCTAAGTTACTGGTTCTTGTCTGGGCCTTCCAGGTTCTTATCTGGGCCTGCAAGGAGTGTGAGAATTCTGAATTCAAACTGGGCTTTCCTGTCCTTATACAGGTATATTCGTCAAGTAGGATGAGAGAACATATTTTATTTAATAATTTGTTACCTGGGTTTATAACTTTTAAGTATCTAGACATATGGTCTATGGGCCTCCAGTGGTACTCTTGCTCTGGGTTCCACAAATGTTAATGGGGAGCCTGGACCCTGGGGAAGTTGCTTAACCTCTTGCTCCTAGGTTTCCTCATCTGTAAACCAGAAACACTATCAGAACTGACCTCGTAGAGGTGTCGTATGGGCCAATGGAGTGACACATGGAAAATGGTCCTATGCCCAGTGCATAGTGAACATTCAGTAAAATGTTAGCTGTTGCTATTTTTCTGTTATCCAGGCCTAGGGTTCTACCTCCCCATATCCTGCAGACTCTTGGTCCCTTGCTGTAATGGCTTCACTTTTTCACTCTGTCCTGCCACCTGGAACATGGCGGCCTGACCACAATACTGCCTGGCGTATTGGTTCCTCTTGGGGCCGCCTTCAGCCTGTGGGCAGCCCCCACCAACCTTCTTCAGAAGCTCTCCAACTGGTGGGCAAAGGACCCATCATCTTGCACGGCTAAAACCAGCAAACAAGACATGTGCACCCAACTGTTCGGGGCAAAACTGAAATGGGCAAATAAAGGTCTCTTTAAATATCACCACCCCAGCTAGGGAAAGACACATGGGAGCTACAAGGTGCAATCCTTCTTCTAGAGAGCAAATAAATAAGTCTGCATTTGGGTCCCAGGGCTTGGCCATGCCATTAACTGTCTTGCTTGGAGACCTGGCTCATGATAAAAAGCCAGTGGGAAGGATGGCTCTTGCAATTTGACTTTGCTATCATTAAAAAGCCTTCTGTAGTTCCTCTGATATGCTTATTTTATTTTTCTGGCAACATGCCAGTTAAAACTAAGATAAATGATAAGTCTGTTAATGAATACCTCAGTTAATTTTATGGCAGAGAGAGCAGAGGAGGGAGCGGGTGGGACCTTCCCCACACTGTGGGCCCTCATAACCGTTTGGAGCATCAAACATTTATTAAGGACCAATAATAAAATCTTCCGTGATGGTGTAAGGGCTCATTCTAAATGCTTCCTGCTAATAAAATGAGCATTGATTTGAAAGACAATATTTAAATGCTATCCACAGTATGTCAAGGAAAGGACAACTGTGGATGAGGCGTGAGAACCACTTAGCCAAGTTGTTTTAATCATCAGATGCCCTGCAAACTGTGTGCTCTTGGCAGGTGGGAAATGTTCGCTGGGAAGTGCTGCGTTGGAGGCACTTGCAGACCGGGCTTCAGATCCCGACTCCCCATATTCGTGCTGAGTGACTTGGGACTCCATACATAAACTCTCTAGAAAACAGATACTTATACCTCTCTCCCTTGGTGGTTTGGGATGATGTCCATAAAGTGATGGAGGAACACCAAGGCATTGGGAACTCCCTCCCCATGTCCTTGAGCCTGAACATGACCCCCTCTCTGGGTAAGCACTCCTCTAGCTGCAGGCCATTTACCATGTCGCGAACAAAGGAATTGGCTCAGAAATCACTGGTTCCTCTCTCTTGTAAAAGAACTGTTCCACATTAAGTACACCGACCACCATCACCAGCCTGGAGACATGTCACATGTCGCAAGTTCTGATTGTTAATACAGTGAACATGGCAATGACATTCTCATGATCATAGTCTTTCAGTGTCCCTTCGGTGTCTACTTTAGGACAAAGCCCACACTCCCCAGAGTTGCATCAGACACCTGTCTTCCAGGTGTCGCCATCCCCCTGACTCCTCCACAGCCACTTCCAGTTCTAGCCCCATGCTCTGTGCTGACTTCCTGTCTTTGCTCATGCTGGCTCCTCTTCCAGGAGTACCTTCCCACCATATCTGCTGGAATAACTCCTTTTACCTTTAAGGGGAGCTGTGGAGCCCTCCCTTTTAGAAGGCCTTCCCCGACACCCTTACCCCACAGATGGCTAACCCATGAGCCCCAACCCATGAGCTTCCCCCTCTCCCCACCCCCCAGCCCTGTCCTGGACAGTGACTGCGTTCCATTGACTTTGCTTCTTCCTCTCTCTTGAGCCAAAGGCGAGTCTCACCTCTGTAGGTCAAGCAGCTATAATCATAGCACCTGGCACAGAGGCAACGATTTATGGGTTTTTTTTGACTCAGCTCTCAGTCTCTAGGGAATCTTGTCCTGTCTCAGAGATTTAAAAACTGTCTATAAGCTGAGGACTCTCAAATCAATCTGGCCCAGTGCACTCCCCTAACCTCCAGACTCATGCACCCAACTGCCCACTTACATATCTCACTTAGATACCCAAGCTTGTCCAGAACTGAGTTCTTGATGGTCCTTCCCCAACTGGCTTCTCCTCAGTCTCTCCCTTCTTAGCAAATGGAAACTCCATCTTTCAATGCTCAGACCCACAGCCCCAGTGTCATCTCTGACTCCTTTTACTCCTCTTCCACCACGGATCTGCTGTGACTGTGGTTCTGTTGCTCTGCCTTCAAAACAAATCCAGAATCTGACTCCTTCTCACCACCCACCACTGGAGGCTAAGCCTTTATCTTTCTCACTTGGTTTATTGCAATCTCACGCAAGGGGCCTCTCCCTGTTTGCTTCTACCCTTGCCTCCTTCAGTTTCTTCCCAGCACAGCAGTCACCATGATCCTGTGAAATTATGTCACTCCTCTGCTCAGAACCTTTCAATGTCTCCCCATTATGCTCATAGTAAATGCCAAAGTCCTTACTGTGATTATAAGCCCCTTATGCGATCTGGCCCCCATTACCTGCTAAGCTCACTTCTATTGTTCTTTTTTTTTTTAAAAGATTTTATTTATTTATTCGACAGAGATAGAGACAGCTAGCGAGAGAGGGAACGCAAGCAGGGGGAGTGGGAGAGGAAGAAGCAGGCTCATAGCGGAGGAGCCTGATGTGGGGCTCGATCCCATAACGCCGGGATCACATCCTGAGCCGAAGGCAGATGCTTAACCGCTGTGCCACCCAGGCGCCCCACTGTTGTTCTTTTAAAAAAAAATGTTTATTTAAATTCAATTTAGTTAACATATACTGTATTATTAGTTTCAGGGGTAGGATTTAGTGATTCATCAGTTGCATAGAACACCCAGTGCTCATTACATCACGTGCCTTCCCTAATGTCCATCACCCAGTGACCCCATCCCTCTACTCCCCTCCCATCCAGCAACCCTCAGTTCGTTCCTTAGAGTTGAGAGTCTCTTATGGTGTGCCTCCCTCTCTGTTTTCATCTTAGTTCATTTTTCCTTCCCTTCCCTTATGTTCATCTGTTTTGTGTCTTAAATTCCACATATGAGTGAAATCATACGGTATTTGTCTTTCTCTGACTTATCTCGCTAAGCTCACTCCTATTGTTCCTTGTATCTCCTGGACAAACTCCCACCTCAAGGGCTTCACCCTGGCTGTTCCCTTTGCCCGGAGCACTCCTGCCCTAGATCCACAAGCCTGGTGTCCTTACTTCTCCCAGGTCTTTCTTCAACACCACCTTTTCAGGGAGGCCTTCTCTGGCCATCTTACTTAAACTTTCCCCTGCCGACACACATTCTTGTTCCCTGATTTACTTTCTCCTCTTAGCAAGTATTATTCACCATGCTGTATCCTTCACTCAAGTATCTTGTTTATTCTCGATCTCTTCCAAGCAGCGAGAGCGTGGATTCGGGTCTGTTTTGTTAATTATCATGTCCTCTGGACCTCCAGTAGTGCCTGGTCCGTTCTAGGTGTCCACGAAGCATTAGTTTGTTGAATAACTGAAGGTTATTCAACAGGTTTCTTCAGGGGAGAAGCCTGTGGAGCCCACAGGATCAGCTCCACAGGGATGGGGCAACTCGTCTTGGTCACGGTAGCCCCACAGGGACAGTCACGGAGTCCTTCCGTGCAGTGAGTTTTGGAGGGAGATAATGGGCTGTTTGGGGTTCACTGGGCTGTTGGAAGCAAGGATGGTTTTCTCTCCAGGGAATATTCTGAATAGGATTTCAGAACAGGAGGAAATTACGTGTGAGACGGAGAGTATGTGTGTGGGGCCCAGACACCTCACCACCCGGAGAGGCTGTTCTCCCCCATCTGGGTGCCCAGGGTGCGGTCAGCAGGTCAGTGCTCCCCATCTGGGGCCCTCTCTGTGGGGGAAGCAGGGCTCCAGCAGGATCAGGCACAAAATATAATAGCGAGCTATGTACCCGGAGTCCCATTCCTCCATTGACTAGAATTAGGAAAACTATATTAGAAAGAATATCAGAAGAAATGAGACGGGCATTTCCATGCGAAGAAAATGTGACTTTAGGATATGATGGCAGTTTTGTTAGCTTCTTAGATGAGCAGTTATCTCAATTTCTCCTTCCAGTTGTATTTAGCTTAATTCTTGCATTTGGGGCTTATTCCCTGAGGTCTCTCCAGGAGAAGCAGCGCTTCAAACATCAGCGAGAAAAAAAGAAAGGATCCCACGAGAAAGGGCGGCCCATGGTGCCTGCTCTGATGAGCTCAGAACCTTCACAGACACTAAGTCAGGGAACAAGAGAAGCCAAAAAACCAGGAAAGACAGCTGTGAGGGAAAGCAAAGGCCAGGGGGCTTAGAGGAGCCTCTTCTGACAGCTGGAGCAGCTTTGTCCTGAAGGCCACGGGTGAAGGAGGAGGCCTGCACAGAACGGAGGAAGAGGGAACCCCAGCAGAGCTCAGGGAGCAGGAGAGAACATTTGGACGGGAACCGCCTGATTCAGGGATGTGACTTCTGGCCTCCAGCTCCTTTTTGTGGTTGCCTCTGACTTGACCATGGCTCCAAAGTTCCTCCTATCTCTGTGCCCCCACAGCCTCCTCTTGACCCGGAGCTCCCTCAGCGAGGGGAGCACACCGCGTTAGGAATCGATGGTTTCCACATCTGTTTTCTGCTCTTGGCCGGAAGCAGCATGACGGCAGGAACCACGTCAGTGAATTTTTATAGTCCCCAAAACAACTTGGCCTGGTGTCTGACGCATACCGTGTCATATATATATATATATATATGTGTGTGTGTGTGTGTATATATATATATGATGTGATACACACATCACCAACACGCGTGCGCATATGCATATGTGTGCCTGTGTGTGTATCCACACACCTTGTCAAATCAGCTTTTTGGCTGTTCTGGGTAACAACATCTCTGATCCAACCAGGCCCCAAGCTCCATCCCGGGTCCAGCCCACATGGCCAGAAGGTTAACTGAAGCCTTGTGAGAAGACTGGACCTCTTTAGAACGATGTGGAGAAACTGTTTCCTTCTCTCCCCAGTGCCCACCTCTGCCCTCGTGGGGAGTGCTGGGGTTCAGCGTCCAGCCCCCCTCCCTCTTTAATTCCACCCATTGGAGAGAGGTGGCTCATCTGACTGGGGTTGGGGCTGACCTTCACCAGCCTCTTAACTCTGAGGGGTAGTAATGTACTTCAGGGGTGGGCGACAGGCTCCACCTCTGTTCTTTTTCCGGAGCCTGCCCTGCACCATAGGACAGACCTGGGGACTCAGTCTTCTGTTCCCTGCTCACGCAGGCTGAGCACTCTATGGGGAGACCCAGGCTGCGAGTGGCCTGTCACTCTCACTGGGTGTGCGGGACAGGCCAGTGTCTGTCTGGGTAGGGTTTTCATGGTCTGCTCAACTGCCCCAGGCAGGGTCCAAGGTCTAAGTAAGGGGTGAGCGTTATTAGATCCTTATTTTAGCCTCAGGTAAGGCATGTTCTCCAATTTGGCTCGTGCCAGAATGCCCTGCATTTTGGGGGTTATTAAGCATAAATGCAGCCTTGAATCAAACCGATATTTGGTTGGCATGTGGATTATAATCCTTGTCTCGGTTTTCTAGTGCTCAGACGTGGAGAGGAGCAGAAGGAGCCCTGGGTCCCATGGCCTCTGAGAGTTGGGCTCTGACAGGGACCCTGCACTAAGTCATGTTCTCCTAAGACTGGATATCGTCTGGTCTTTTATCTCATGAAATATCAAAGTCTTCCAGAAGAACTTAGCCTGTCACTTTTCTGGTCAGTCCCTGCCTGTCTCTCCCTTGTCCAGCTCTGGTCACTATGTCCTTGCTATAAGCAAGCTCGGCACTGTCCAGTCACTAAGTCAACGAGAGGCCAGGCTGGCAAAGTGTAAAGGAGCCCGTTCATGCCATCTGGGCAGGATAGGAAGGTCAGCTGCTGTCACCCCGGGGGGTCAACCAGAAAGACAGTGTGTTGTGGCTACTCCTGGTATCTACTGCTGAACATCCATTCATCCTCCTGGTCACTAGTCCCCAGCTGCCCCTTGGGAATCCCCTCTCCCACCCAGCCCACGTGCTTCAGATGAAGTAGACGCTACGTAGACTCCAAGGGTGGTGCCCACGGACCACACTAAGGCAAGGGGTACATTTGATACCCTGGCCCAGTTGTTTCATAGATTAGCCTGTGATCCAGGTCAGGCCAATTACAGCCAATGGAACTCAATTCTAGTGTGTATGTGTGTGTGTGTGCATGTGTACACACACATGCACGCTATTGGTCTAGTGGGCTTTCATTTCCATTTGACGTGAAGCTGGAAGGGGCAGAACTGGGAGCTGCCAGTGGCCATCGTAAAGACACAGTCTGGCCACGAATGAAGCCAACATGGAGGAAGCAGAGTCAGAATGGACAGAGATAAACCTAAGCAGATGACAGCATTTGATCCCTGGATTGAGCCAGGCCTGAAGGCTGATCAGTCTGCCTGGATGCACTGGTTGCTTATGTGCCCCAATAAGTTCTCTAGTTCTACTGAAGCACCTTTGATTGGGGGTTTTCCCACTTGCAGCCAAAAGTGTCCTTACTGATTCAGAGCCTTCTGTCCCCCCAGACTGCCCCTCAGTAACCTCTCTCTCTAATCCTTGCTCTGTGGAATTTGCAGTTTTCTCTCTTCCACCCTCAATGGTTAGCAACTTGAGTCCTTGCTGGGAATGGTGCCTAGCTCCGCAGACCAGATGCTCAGCGAGGCCCTCATCCTGTCACTTGTTCCTCTCAGCTCCCCCTCAAGCCTGGCCTTGAGTAGCCTTTGTATCTTCTGATCCTGAGCATAGCTCAGGAACCTAAGGCTCATGCCTTGTGCCCCTTGGAAATGCTGCCAGCAAGGATAAGCAAATCCCAAAATATGTTCTGGGGAACACTGGTCCCATTAGATGCTCTCTTTGGAGATTAAGAAAAAGGGTTTGCAATTTTAAAAAGTTGACAAAGCTCTATATTTTATAGTCTTCTCTTAGAGATCTGTAGGGACATTTGCTTATTAAAGGTTCTGATAAGTACTGCAGGGAAGAGAAGTGTTTGACATATAATTTAGCACTTTGAAACATATCTGACTACGGAACACACAGGTTTTTGGTTGTGGGTATATTACCTATAACAACTTCAGAAACCTATATTTTGGAAACCTTGATTAGAATTTGTAGAAGTCCGTTGGACCTGGCAATGTGTACGACTGGTCTCTTCCTGGAGGGGGCTGGCCCATCAGATCTGGTTGGGTTCTGATACCTCCATGCTGACCTGGTGATACTGACATCATTTCTTCTCACCAGAGCTCCCAGGGTGTTGCAGGGCTGGGGCCAAGGAGAAGGTGTGGTTTCTTGGCATAGCATTCCCATGGCGATGGCAACAGGAGACAATTAAATTGGGCTGACAATGTTTGTTCTTTCCTGGGCCATGTGGACCCCCTGATACCCCATTCTCAGACCACACTTCAGATCTGGCAACAAGAGTGTCTGCACTTACATATAAACAGGGAGCTCAACACTAAACAATGATTGATGTTTCAAATCAAATGCTCTCAGGGTCAGGATGGTAGATGAGTTTCCAGGAATTGGGGCCTGTAATGAAACCCGCCAGGGTCATAAAAATGCAGGATGGCCCCAGGAGGCCTCCTGGAGGCTCAAACCTAGATGACAAGAAGAGAGCTAAATTTTATTTTTTCTCTCTCTCTCTCAAAACAGCAGCCTTGTACTTCCCAGGAAACAGAAATGCTTGCTTGGTATTGCTCCATAAATCCTCATGGCCTGTAAGGAGGTTGAAGGAGCCAGCAGGCCCAGGCATGATTTGTTCTGGGATTGGGGGCAGGAGGGGAGAGGGGTGGCTGCCACTTGTTGAGTGTCTATGTGCCAGGCCCCATGCTAGCTGCTCTCCATTTACCATCCTTTTTAATCTTCATACAATCCAATGAGGTGAATAGTGTTTATATTTTTCTGGGGAGGGAACTAAGCACCGGAAGGGTGAAACTTTTTGCCTAATGGAGGTCCTGGGATTTGAACCCAGGTCTGCCAGCCACCCAAAGCTGTCCCAGGAAGGGATTTCTCACTGGTGTATTATGGTATGGAGACATTTCAGACTCAGTTAGTTGGTCTTTAGGGAGGGTTGTTTTCCCGTTTCTACCCCTTGATAACCCTTCTGCTGTGTGTCCCAATCAAGGCAGAATATCCTTCTATAGGTTCTAGTCTCTCTGACTGGGGAAGATGAGGATATGAGAGGATGAAAGTAAACTGGATCCAGGGTGAAGTCCCAGGTTACCCAGATACCTCCAGATTGGAGAAGCTACTTTCAACTGACCCTGCATGTTATTAGAGATCAGTATTGCCAGAGAGCTAGCAGGCTTGTTTGTCCCTAGGAAGCAGCAACATTTACATATATATACACCTAGGTGTATATATATGTATATTTACATTTACAAAGACATATATATTTGGCATATCCTAAAACAGTCATTCCAGGGAGTGGTAGCAAAGAGCTCACTGGATTGGAAGCCAAGATAGGGATCCTTGCCCTGGCTCTGCCCCTTCCTAACAGCATGACTCTCCTACCCTTTCTCTGAGCCTCAGTTTGCTCATCTGTTAACTGGGTTTAATAATTTCTTCCCACTTTACTAGTGACAATAGGTATGGCATTTGATTCAACTCAACCAGGATTGATTGATTGATTTTAAAAAGATTTATATGTTTATTTGCGATAGACAGAGAATGAGTGGGAGGGGCAGAGGGAAAGAAAACCTCAAGCAGATTCCTTACTGAGTATGGGGTTCGACAGGAGGCTCGATCTCACAACCCTGAGATCATGCCCGAGCTGAACCCAAGAGTCGATGCTCAACCGACTGAGCCACCCAAGTGCTCCTCAACCAGGATTTATTGAGCACTAACTATATGCCAGGTACCCTACCTGGTCCGAGGAGAAACGCTTACAAAGGCAGTCACAGAAGATCCCTGTCCTCAAGTGATTCATGTAGTGCAAAGAGGATGGATGGAGGTGGTGAGCGGTGGTTTACATTTCAGTAGTATTCTAGAGCATTCTCAATCATTACTTCATTGAAAGCATCTGATGGCTGTTGAAGTAGGCAGAGCAAATATTCTTACTCTCATTTGACAGATGGAGACTAAGAAAGTTAAGTGACTTGCTGAGTGGTGATTATAATGTCTAAAGTCTGTGCCCACAATTCAGTTGCACAGGGTTTTCAAATCTGTCATCGTGGCATGCCATTGAATCTTCAAAAACTCCCGTGTGCTAGAACTTACGAGTATTAGACGTATACTAAAGGTGAGAAAAGAGGCAGGTCCAGAGTGTCAGCTCCTGGGGAGGAAGAACCAGACCATCTTGATTCATATGTGCTCAGCACCAAGCATGGCATCTGGCAATGGAAGCCAACACACACACTCAAGAGCAGAAACGCTAATAACCCAACTATAAGATGGCTAAGGACTTGAACAGACATTTATCCAAAGATGTGCAAATGGCAACGAGGCATATGAAAAAATGCCCAACATGAGTAATCAACAGGGAAATGCAAATCAAAACCACAATGAGATGTCACCTCAAAGTTGTCAGGATGGCTAGTATCAAAAAGACAAAAGGCAGCAAGTATTGGTGAGGACGTGGAGAAACTGGAACCCTTGCATGTTGTTGGTAGGAATGTAAAATGGTGCAGCTGCTATGGAAAACAGTATGGATGTTCGTCAAAACATTAAAACATAGAACTACCATATGATCCAGCAATCCCATTTCTGGGCCTTTAGCAGAAAGAATTGAAATCAGGATCTGAGACAGATACCTGCACTCCCATTCTCACTGCAGCATTATTCACAATAGCCAAGATGTGCAAACAACCTAAGTGTCCATTGACAGAGGAAGGGATAAAGAAGATGTGCTTTGCACGTACAACTGTAAACTATTCATTCAGCATTAAAAAGGAAGGAAACTCTGCCTTGCGCAACAGCGCGGATGAACCTTGAGGACGTTATGCTAAGTGAAATAAGTCAGTCCACAGGAAGACAGATACTGCTCTACAATGGTCAAGTTCATAGAATCAGAGAGCAGAATGGTGCCTGGGGTCAGGGGGAAACGGGGAGTTACGAATCACGGGGCATGAAGTTTCAGTTAAGCAAGATGAATAAACTCTAGAGATTGCTGTATAACATGGTACCCGTGGTCAACAGTTCTGAAATGTACACTTCAAATGTGTTAAGTGGATCTCATGTTAAGTCTTCTCACCACAATGACATAAAATAAAAAATAAAAAAGTTAAGTGCTTAAAAAAAATGTGGCTCCTAGCTGATACGTTTGGTCTCCTGCCCATGTTCCCTTGGACTTAGCAATTTTATTGTGGGAGAGCCCCATTTTCAGCTACTGGTGCCCACATTTCTTAGCTTGTGGGCTTTCTTTGACCACACACAGGGCAGGGGAGAAGTGCCAGAAAGTTAATGCTCCCTGGGAGCTGCCCTCAACTAGACTGTCAGTAACTGGGACATAAATACCCCCACTCCCTCACCTTTCAGGTGAGATAACTCTGAGGTTCATGTTCCACCCCGGCTCCCAGAGTTCCCTGTGGGATTAAGTTTCAATTAGCCATGGGGCTAACTTCCTTAATAATGCACTTGTTTTGGTTACTTTCTTTCCCTGTCTCCTTCCTACTTCTCTATCAGTGTTCTCTGGGATCATCTCCCAGATAAACTATGGGTCTTTTTTTCATAGTTTGCTTCTATGGCAACCAGACAAAGACTGGGTTCACTAACAAGTTATGGAGTGAGTGACTGAGTGAATGGACACACGAGAGGGTGAACCCATCCCCGATCCCTGCCCAGGAACTCACAGTGGGCTTTGATGTGTTCTTTTCATGGGAACTGGGGTGGGCTTGGGGAGGCGCTGCATCTTGCCAGCTGGTGTTGGTGGGAGGAAGCAGAGGAAATATGCTATAAATCCTGTGCTAGAGGGCTTGCTAAGGCTGAGGTCAGGAATCTGATCCCCAGCTGGGTAATTGGTCTATGAGAGACCCAGGATTCTCTTGCTTAGTTCCTCTCCTTTGGCTGCCCAGTTGTCTTGGAACAGAAGTTCCTTACTCAGGCCTTGCCATGCTCTCCAACCCATCTCAGACCCTTTTGCCTTCACTGGGGTGCTCTAGCCTTACATGTTCTGTTCCTTGAACACATGGAGCTCACCCTCCCTTGGGACACCTTTATTCTTGTTGGCACTTTGCCTGGAATGATCATTCCCCAGAGCTTTGCCTGACTCACATTTTTCTTTTCCTTTGGGTTTCAGCTTCAAAGAGACCTCCTTAGAGAGGTCTTTTCTGACCGACCAACTTAGTCTCTCCTTATTATATCACCTCATTCTATTTCATCATAAAACTTGTATCTGTGGAAAATTTATTATTATTATTATTATTATTAATGAATTTTCTATATAAAATGCAGGTTCTATGAGACACCTTGTTTGTTTTGTTCACCGATTCAGCCTCAGCACTTGGAGCAGAAGCTGGTACATAGTAGGTGCTCAATAAACTTTTGTTAGTGAATGAATGAATGATTAACTGAGGAGAAGGTGGCAGTGGGCAGAGGTCTGGAAGAATTCTGGAGTGTGAGGGCCAGTGCCTTTGGCTGCATTTTAATGCCCTGGTGAAAAATTTATTTGGAGCAGCTAGCTGTCTCTACAGGACTGGATGAGATGGAGAGGGGTAATGTGAATGGCTCAGGATGACTCAGGGAAGAGTAGGAGATTCAGGACCTGAACCTGGAACCCTGTGCTTTTGGCTCTCCATCCTGTAGCAATTAACTAAGGGTCACTCCCAATGCCTGAAACAAGACCTTCTGATCACGTAGCCTCGTCTCGTGCCACATCACTAGACAGAGGGTATTATTCTTGTTGCTGTGACATTTAAAACTTTATTTAGAAATTGTCCCAGTTTTATCTTTTGCCGGCTTGTGAGCAAATATATAGGTCGGCCATACAAATAATTTGCCCTTGAAAACATGTCATATAAAAAAGAATGTCGTCCCCCTCCCCCCAAAGCCTGCAGACCCTAGTTTTTTTCAACTTCTGCACTATTGACATTTTGAGTTGGATCATCCTTTGTGGTGGGGGCTGTCCCGTGCATTTTAGGAGGTTTTGCAGCATCCCTGGCCTCTATCCAGGAGCTCCTTCCAGTTATGCCAACCCCAAATGTTTCCAGATACTGTCAGGTGTTCCCTGGGGACAAAAGTGCCCCTATTTAAGAACCACTATCTGAGCTACAAGAAGGCACGTACTATGTCTGTTTTTGCTTGGGATTGTGTCCCCAGCGCCTGGCCCATGTTGAGTGCCCCATAAATATTTGTTGGAAGAAAGGATGAATAAATGAGTGACTGTGAATGAATGAATGTACGTATCCAGCCCATGACTTTAGACTGAGCTTGCCGAATCCCCCGACCTCAGCAGCTCCCTATTCCCCGCACCCCCTTCCCCGTCTCCTTGGCATCCCATTGTCGGCCAGTCTCATCGGCCAGTCAGAGTCAGCTCCGGTAGAGACATTTCACCTGGTTTCCCATAAACTACCTCCAAACAGGCAGCAGCTCCCGAGTTGGTCTGTCTCAGTCTAGTGTGAATCCAGAAACTTCTAACCTTAAGCCCCAGGTGAAGCAGGGAGAAGAGGCAGAACACAGGAGTTGCATGCAACAGATGCCCCCACTCCTCGGGGGGTCACTCCCACCCTTTGGGATCCAACCCAAGATGCTGCAACGGACGAAGTTGCTGCCACTTTCCCTGTGTCCCCCCACCCTTCCCCCCACATTTCTCTATCTTGCAGACATCGGCGGAGCAAACATCCATCAGGGAACATTACACCGTATAATGAGGCAACTGCACTCAGATCCCAAATAAGAAAATGGAAGCTTCTATTAGGCTTTGAGCTGCTCGAGTTCACGCAGCCTCTGCTGATGAAAATACGAGTGGCATCTGAGGCTGAGCCTGCTCCCCCACGTGCTCTGGTAAATACCTAAGCATCTCCAGATTCCTTCCTGCCTTCTAAACGGCGTGCATCACTTTTGACATTTATGAGTATCCATGATGCCTGCAAGATTAAGCCACCACGAAAACGCTCCATCTGCACTCATTTCCACACCCCCTCCCCAACTGGGGCTGAGCTGGAATCTCTTAGACTGTTACAGCTCATCCCATATGGGCGAGATTTGAGGCCAGTGGCGGACCTTTTAGGGCGCAGCCCCACCCCCCTCCACCACTCACCCCTATTTGCACCGCACATGCTGGGAGACTCCATTTCATCTCAACAAGGCCTGGCTGAGTGAGAGTCTTCCTGCTACTGGGGGATGGGAGGGCTGACAAAGAGGAGGGAGACTCAGCTCTACTCTCCAAGGAAAGGCCTCCCCATCATTTATTGAGTGTCTACTGTGTGCTCTGTACATGCCCTCAACAGAAAACGGGGTGTGGGTTGGTGCCCTTGTTTCACAGTTGAGAAACACGTATCCTTTGAATCTTAGAGCCACTGTGGGGATGCAACACACGGCAGATGACCGGGAATGACAGACAGTAATGATGTAACTGTATGCTCCAGGTATGACAGGGAACAGCTACATAAAGTTGCAAGGAGTGTCCTCGGTGCAAGTAGACAAAGAGAGGATGAATTCACATGAGGGACAGAACGGGTCAGGGCTGAAAAACAAATATGATTTTTATTGCTGGAAAATGGGGAGGTCCCTGGGCTGAAGGAAAGTTGTGCAAAAGCACGGAAGTGCGTGCCCTACAGTAGAGAGGGGTGAATGAAGAGCGCTGCTGGCAGAGGGAGGGGGGTGGGAGTGGGCAGCTGTGGGCGGGGCCAGTTGAGGAGGACGCTCCTCCTGCCCCTCCCATTCACCGAGGTCAGGCTGGTAGGCTGAAATGAGCCATGGTGCGAACGCTTACACCATGGAAGTGGGCAATCAGGTCCATTTTCCCCCTGAGGACCAGCTGTTAAACACTGAGTCGCTCACACTGAGGACTGGAGGACATTACCTCCAAGGTGACTCCAGGGACCCAAGTCTTATAAAACAGCTGGTTGGTGATGCTGTTGATAAGGATGAGGGCTCCAGGAAGGTGAGCCAAAGGTTGGAAATTGAGACCTGTAGTTCCGAAAACCAGAGGTGACTGCTTTTCTTTCCCCCCATGGAGTGAAAACGTCCCTCTAAAGAAAACATCCCTTTAAATGAAATGAAACAAAATCGAAGCAAAGATCTGACCTGGTGGAATTTCTTAGCAGGGAGGCAGGCAGAGCCTGCGGGCCCTTCTGTCTATTACTGATATTACATTATCACAAACCCACTTATTCAGAATTCTCTTACCATAGATCAGTGCTTTGCCTCTTCCATTACCAGCTAATCCAAATGGACCTGGTGCAAACTTAATTTTGAGGATAATGGAGGCTCAATCTGTGTACACCATTGGCTGGCTCTCACATCCTACAGCACTTGCTGACTCCTTAAAATCAGCAAGGCTGTGCCAGACCAATAGACCCTCCTTCTGAGAGTGAAGCCGCAGAGTTCCAGGAACCCCGAGCACCTCTGGCTGCCTGCATTAAATACCCACAGTGCACCGGCTCCAGCACCAGGTGCCCAGTGAGAATCACGCCTGGTCCTCACCACAGCCCCCAAAGGGACATAATGTTACTTCCATCTGACAGCAGGAAACAGTTGAACAACCAAGCAAGTACCAGAGTTGAAATGTGAATCTGTTGTCTGAAAGGCTTATGCTCCTTTTTTTTTTTTAAAAAAGATTATTTATTTATTAGAGAGAGAGAGAGAGAGCATGAGCAGGGGGGAGGAGCAGAGGGAGAGAAAGAAGATACTCCCTGCTGAGCGGGAAGCCCAATGCTGGGCTTCATCCCAGGACCCTGAGATCCTGACCTGAGCCAAAGGCAGACGCTTAACCGACTGAGCCACCCAGGCACCTCTGTAAGGCTTATACTCTTAACCACATCTTGTCACTGCCTATGGTGAGCTGAGTAACGGCCCCCAGAGACTTCCACATCCTAGTCCCTGGAACATGGCAAAAAAAAAATTGGCAGATGAGATTAAGTTAAGCTTCCTGAGATGGGAAGATTGTCTTAGAACCTGTAGGAATAATCTCAGGGGCCCTTAGAAAAGGCAGGCAGATGGAGGATGTGAGAACAGAAAAGATGGCCGTGTGGGGAAGGGGAAGGGAGTGAAGTGAGGGGCCTCATGCCAAGGAATGCCAGCAGCCACTGGAAGCTGTGAGAGGCCAGGAATGAATTCTCCCCTGGAGCCTCCAGAAGGAACCAGACCTGCCAACACTTTGAGTTTCACCCTGTAAGACTCATCTAGGACTGCTGGCCTCCAGCACTGTAAGACAGTACGTTTCTGTTGTTTGAAGCCACTGTTTGTGGTCATGTTGTTATAGCAGCTGCAAGGAACTCATACACTTCCTGAAGCAGGAGGAAAGAACGGAGTTGAGAGGTCAGTGCAAGGAAGGAATGGAACGAAGCTGGACCTCTAGGTATCCTCCCCTTCCTGACACCAGCCCCTCTCGGCCACACTGACCTTCATCTGAACCAACATGATCCTTCATTAGGACAGACATTCCTTGACCCCTAGGGGAAGGGAGGAGGCCGCTGAGTGTCAGAGGACAGCACACTGGGCTCTGTCTAGGCTCCACCAGCCATTTGCTGGGTGATCTTGGGCAAAGCACTTTACTTTTCTGAACTTCTGAAGATGCCATGACTTTTCAGATCCAGCTCTAAGATTTTTCTATCTACATGCTAAGCAAACTAATGGTGTACGCTCCGTTTGGACAGAATGTTGAGGCCTCCAAAGGAGCATCTAAAACATACTCCTTGCAGATTATTCTTGCTCATCTTGTATGCAAACAGGTTCCTGGGACCCCCCGTGGAGGCCTCTCAAAGCTGCAGAGCCCACCCTCAGGGAGAAGCTCCAATGCCTATGAATTTGGGAGGATTTCTCTGGCTGCCATGGCTGGGAGGTGGGGCACAGACTGGTCTTACGAGCTGGCGGGGGGGAACCCACAACCCTGCTTGGAAAGACTGGAGACAACTCTTGGAAGCCTGCAAACATGGAGGCTCTGAAGCGAGCTGGCAGGGATGGGATGAGGAGGCAGCTGGAGGGTCGAGAAGGGATGCTGCTGGTTCGGAAGTCTGGGTGCTACATTCCCAGCAGAGACAGGGTCCCAATGGGGTTATTCTTCTTACTTTTTAAGATGTTATTTTACATGATCTCAACACCTAACTTAGGGTTTGAACCCACAACCCCGAGATCAAGAGTCACACGCCCCACACATCCGCCCCCCGCCCCCAACTTTTTTCTTTCAATGGGATTATTCTTTTAGCCACTGGAGGCTGGGCCTGGCAGCCGCGGTGAGATGAGGCCTGGCCGCGAAGCTCAGCGGAACAGAGAGCGGCTTGATTGAAAACTGTGACCTAGGTTTCCGAAGGCCTAGGAGGTACTTCACACCCTGTCCCCATCCCGTTTTGGAACCTTGAGCCTCTTAAACTTCCAACTTCAGCTTCCTGAAGCCCACCCCCACCCCGCTGCCACATCACCGCGGGGAGCTGGGAGTCCTAGCTGCCAATCCCTCTGAGCCTTTGTTTGCTCAACTGAAGAATGGGATTCCTCATCAGAGCTGACAGAAGGCTCAGTGACAAAGGATGCATATTCCAGGCCCTGGAATGCTGATTCCCTCTTGCCCTGCAGGCTTTCTCACAGGCTGAGAGCATGACAAGGTAGAGCAGGAAGACAGACACGAATGTGCTTCTGCTGTTCTTTCTGAGGGTGGCCCCATGTATGCAGCAGAGTGACCACCAGCTGGAAAACACATGTATCTGTGTTTCCAGCCAGCTGCTGGTCTGCCACATTTAGGGGCAAGTTCCCATGCATCTCTCACCCCCGAGTAAGCGTGGCGAGAACAATGGGTGGGGTCTAAATGAACAAGGGCCTGCTCGCCAAGCTCTAAGCATCCCTAGTTCCCATCTGAGACCTCTGCCAGCAGCTCTGGGCTCCTGGCAACGAATCAGAACGTCAATATGACATGGGATCAGGTCCCCACGTCCTCCCCAGTCTACAGCCTCTTACCTACACCCCTGGTTGGCTCTTTCCCATGATGAGGCCCCTTTTCAGGCAAAAAGTACAGCCCTGAGCTGCTGGCTGAGGGCTGTCTTCCCAGAGACTGCACCTGCTGGGCTGCCTGCAAAGAGAATGCACGCGATCTGCTTGCCCTCTGTTCTCTGGGGCTGGCAGAAGCCGTGTGAGAATGGGGCATGTGTCAGAGCTCCCAGGCCCCAAGCTCGTAATCTGCCTCTTCCTCCCCAGGTTGGTGCTGGGTATCATTCCTGGAGACCACAACCATCACCCTCAAATCTGAAAGCGGAGCACCCCAAACTTAAATATGCATATGAATTACGTGGGGATCCTGTTAGATTGCAGATTCTGATGCTATTGGTGTGGGGTGGGGCCCATGACTGTGTTTCTAGCAAGTTCCCAGGTGATGCTGACACTGCAGATCTCCGAAGAGCAGGGACCTAAAAGATCACCCTGCGGCAATGACAAAGGCTCAGGGCTCATAAAGAAGGAAAAGGGAGCTGAAACCTCCTGTCTGCTGCGTGTCGGGGGTCCTTTTGCCAGGTGGGTGGAAGTTGCTATTAGGTTAGAATCCTAAATCCACAGACAAGGAAACAGAAGCCTCAGAGCTACAGCGATGCAGCCAGGGTCACACGGCTGGCACAAGGAGGCAGGGACTGACTGTGCGCCCAGCTCGTGCTCTCTCTCCACTAAGGTGTTTCCTTGCAAAGGGAGATGAGTCTCTGTTACAGTCCACAAATGAGGAAATACGTCTCATCAACCAGTCTAAGGAAAATGCTCGGGCTCCTTCTTCATCCAGAAAATACAAGGCAAAACAGTGTGGATTCACTTCTCACCAGTCAAAATAGAATAGATATTTAAAAATAATAATTACGGGGGTGGGGTGCAGGAAAGTGGGGATTCTTGCGTACTTGGGGAGGAGAGTGCAAACTGGAACATCTGATTGGAAAACTGGGGGAAACATTTCTCAAGAGCCTGGGAAATGTTCCTGGCCTTTGACTCATAATCCCGCTTCTGGGAATCTGTCCTAACAAAGTCCGGAAATACGTGTATCCCAGTATTACTCAAGATGAGGAAATAGTAGAATGGGTTTAAACATCTGACAGTAGAGGAATGAGACACAATCTATGGAACGTTCACACAGTCGAGTTTTATGTCACCCTCGAACAATAGCATAATACCATAAACATGGTAATGCCATAAGGGGAAAAGCCACCTGTGAAATGATACATAGAGAATCACTCAAATTGATATTTAAACCATCCTTAAACCTACACACAGAAGAAAGACTGGAAGGAATTAAACCAGCATGCTAGTGGCCGGGTTTGGGTTGTAGAACCATTTTTAGTTTTATTTAGTACTATTTTTAATGTAATTTCCAAAATATTTTTCCTGTACACGTGACTTCTATAGGGATTTTGTAAACATGTCCTTTCAAATGAACGTAAGTCTGTTGCACTTAACCCAATGATTGAAAAGTCAAATGTACGCTAGTTTTATAAATGATTCCTTATTTTCACATCGACTCCCATGATAATTTCGGAGACAAGTGAGCTTCACTTCTGACTGATCATTGATTAGCAGTAGTTCATAGTTTTTCTGTTCCCAGCTTTGAGGCTTTAAATATGTTGCAAGGTCTAAGCAAACTCAAAAGTCATCAGGAAGTGATGCATTAGAGACTTTAAGAGTGATCATTCTTTCGATAGTCTGGGCTCTGTGGATGCAGAGGTGAAACACAGCCTACAAGTGGCCTCTAGCCTGGAAGGGAGGGGGAAGCAGATCATCCCTATAATTCGAGTGAGCAGACCTCCTGAGCCAGTTAGCACTGGACATGGAGGTGGAAGGTGCCCATTCAGCAGGAGATGTCCTGAATGGTGAGGGGTGTTCGTCAAGGAAGGGGCAGAAAGGTACTCTAAGCAATATTTGTGAAGACTCCCAGGGGGCACATTGAGAGCATCATGGGTTCAAGGAGCCACCGCGAAGTCTGGCCTGGCCTAATGGTGCTGTGCTTGGGGGAGGGAACAGATGAGTTGGGGACGGCTGGGATTGTCACGGCTGTAGACGCCATGCTGTGGGGTTTGGGTTTTAGTTGGAAGGTGATGGGAGCCCCAGGGGGTTTTAAAGAGGGCAGGATCATGACAAGACTGGAAATGGATGAACACTCTAGCTCCAGAGTAGAGGTGAGGCGGTGCGTGAGTGGTGAAACTCAGGGTGTGATGGGGTAGGGAAAAGCAGTCCCAGGGTGTTTCACTGATACAGCTGAGAACCAGTGAGGAGGTGGCAATGGGGTGGGGAGAGCTGGACCAGAGGCCGTAGGGGGTTGCTGTCCATGGTAGATCAATAGCCACAGGGCTTACAGATTGATTGGATGTGGAGGGTTAGAAAGAGGGAGGAGCTCCTAGGTTTCTGGCTTGGGCAACTGGGTTGACTGTCGGAATATTAATAATTTCGAATTTATGTATTTTTGCAGGCTGAAATTTCAGAGTAAATTAAAAGGTAATTTGACTGAATAAAATATAATTTAGACATAACCTTTCAGGAATATATACATCTCTTGAAAATGTAGGTGCAGCCACAGGCCAAAGGCCCAGATCTTAGACACAAGCCGTTGTGAAGACATAGAGGCCAGTGCCCTTATGGTGCCTCTGGAACATTCTCAGCCAGCACTCGGCCAGCTTCACGTGGGGGAGCAAAGTGGAGATGTTGGCTCTGCTGGTTGAGAACTCTCGCTGCAGTGGGGCATTTCCCTTTGACTGATGGCCACCCAAACTTGTGGTGGGTTATGGAGGGTGGAAAAAGGAGAGAGCTACAAAAGCACAGTGGTCTCTGGGAAGTTGTCAGGTGTATAAGGCAGGGCTTCTCTTTGGAGGTCACCTTTCCTCAAAAAGCAGAAAGGAATCACGGTTTGCGATTTGCTCTGACAGATGTGTGAACCGCATACAATACACACACCCCCGCACACAGGCAGGCCCAGCCCAGGGCGCTCACGCAGCCCACAGAAGAGGCTCAGCATGACCAAGCAGTCCATCTTGCAACATGATGCTCGTGGTGGCTGAGCCGGGCCCAGGTCTTTGGCTCCTGGGTGCTTGTCTTTTCCCATATGCCCTGCTGAACACCTCTAAGTGTGTCGTGTCTGCCACTCCCCCAGAGCCCTCGCAAACCTACAGCCTGATGTCATGAGAAGAAGCCAGACTCTAACTCTAGACAGAGCTGGGTCTGAATCCAGCTTTCTTTCCCTCCCAGGTGACGTTGGGTCCCTCCCCTTCGACCCTTAGGTTTCCCATCTGTAAAATAGGGACACCAGCATCACCTTGTAGGGTTGGTATGAGGATTAAGTGACATAATGCAGGTAAAGTGCTCCCCTCTGGATCTTGGGAGAGGAGACTCGAGACAGGTCTAGTGAAACACACCGCGCACAGAGGACCCCTCGGGGTAACCCAGCACTGTCATCGTCGTGTATAACATGGTAATTTCTGCAGCAAAATCTCCTGTGACGGCAAAGACGAAGTCCTTTTCGCTAGATAGTGCAACTCATGCTTTTAAATGTTTTTATTTAAAATAAATGAGCTGCGCTGTTGACTCTGGTGCAGAAGCACGTGCTGTGCTCTCAGCCCGCCCCACTGCACCGCAAGGGCTGCTGCCCTAGTGCACTTTATGTCCCATCCCCGGGAATCTGGGAGCCCCGCTGGGGCCTGACGCAAAGGCAACTTCCTGAGGCTGGAGGCTGGGCACAGATCTGGGGTGCAGAGGGCTGGGCTGCATCCCTGTTCCACCGCTGCCTGCTCGTGACCTTGGGGAAAGTCATCCGACTACTGCACTCCGCAGAGAGCCTGGGTTCTAGTCTGTGCGTTCTCAGGGTCCAGCCCCGAGCCTGGCCCTGCGGAGGCCCAGAGTCTTCTGTGTGAATGGATGGCTGAAGATCTCAATGTCTCCATCCTCCACTTTCCCTAAAGAGTGGATACTAATTCCTATCTTGAAGAATTGTATCGGAGATCGGAATAGAAAATGCCAAGCAATGTGCCTGGTGCATAGTAGATGCTTGACTTGTGGGAGCTCATATTCTGATTCTTTTTGTTATTATGAGTCGCACATTGCCTCCGGGCAGAACTGTTTCCTCTCCCATATCTGGCTGTGTGCCTCACCCGTAGTAGGTGTTCCGTCAACCATGGTAGATTTTTAAAACACATTTTCCCCTTCGCTTCCAGGGTGAACTGGAAATCCGGTCGGGTTGCTCAGGGCATGTCTCCTCTCTCCTCCGTCCCCTCCTTTCCTTCCCCTCCTCCCCTCTTCAGGGGACCCAGTGACCCACGGAGGGGTGTGGGGGGGCGGTACTGGATTTGATGACTCAGGACCCACCACACATTTTCCAGCCCCGCTGGTATAAGTTAGAGCCAAACTGGGCCCAGGAAATTATTTTCGGTACTTTTTCCAGCTATTCTAATCCCTAGCACTTTGCAGTGGGTGGTGAGAGCTGCTGATTTTCCTTTCTTTTGTGCAAATGAGACCAGAATAAACAGCATGGGCTGAGTCACTTCAGACTCTTAGTGCCTCAATTACTTAAAAATTCAAGGGCCCGACAAAGCTTCGAATGTCACCTTCTTCAGAACAGTTATAAGCAGATGGGAAATGCTCTGTATTGGACATAGCCGATGGCTTCCCGGCACAGGAAATCTTGTACTAGCTAGTCCTAGCACCCCGAGAGCGGAGGCAGCCAGACGAGTCCGCCTTTCCAAGGCGCTCCTAGATGCCAAGTACTCTGTGCGCATTATTTCACATCTTACTTCATCCAATCTCTACGATGACCCTATGAGGTAATACCTTTAGTGCCTATGAGGTTATAAATAACAGCCTCCATGTATATTTCTTGCCTCCGCCGCTGCCAGGCCTGCTCTCCACGTTACACCCATTATGACCTTGGGTTCTTGCAACAATCCTGGGATGTAGCGGCCCCGCCTCGGCTTCACAGGTGAGGAACCGGAAGTGCAGAGCAGGGAATGGGGCGGGAGTGGGGGGCGGAGGGTCAGAATCGAACCCGAGGCTTTCTGCTTTAAAGCCCAGGGTCTTAAAACCCTATGTCTGGCAAACTGTGTCCTGAGGAACCCTGGGGTTCCCTGAGATGCTAACAGGTCATTGTCAGGGGAAGAAAGGGTACTGTGGGCCGGGGGTTGGGAAAGTTTTGCTTGCCCCACCTCCCCTATCAGAGTTAGCACACGTGTGATTACAGGTGCCGAGACAGCTCATGTTAAAGAAATTTGTTAGAATAGCCATTTCTCTAACTCAGTCGGTCATGTAGCCATTCATTCATTCCTCCGTTTGTTCATTCGTTTGTCCGTTCAATCATTCCCCTAATGTTTATCACCATCTCATGGACCCCTGGAACAGGGCTATGGACATTCTACACTCATAGACTCATAGAACATATGGTTTTACCCCAGTTTTCACACTGGGGTCGGTTCTTGGGGAAAAATGCCCAATCACGAAAAATCAGAATTTCAAAAATTACTGTCATGAGAAAGGAATGTCATTTTCTTGAATAACGAATAACAGCCCTGCTAAGGTCTCAGCTGGCACCTCTAGTTGAAGAGGCACGAAGAGGTCTCCCAGTTTAACTCTGTAATTGGGTCCAGAGCCCTCAGTCAAGCTAAACATCTCTACTTCCCCACTGAGCTGGTTTCCAGCCCCCTTGGGAGAAACAGATAAATTGAGAAAGGACACAGACCTTGGGGCTTTGGGGCTCCAAATTCTGGATCTAGTTAACTGGGAGTTGTGTGACCTTGGATAATTTATTTAATCTCTCCAAGTATTAGGTTTTTAAAAATGAATCTAGGAAACAGAATGTATTTGCCACACAGAATATTTTGATGATTAAATAAGATAACGCATACAAAGAACTGACATAATTGCTGGCACTGGGTAGGTGATCAATACACATTATTGATCTCATCTCTCTGCTTCCTCCACCTTCCCGGACTCCTCTGTCTGTGTGGCATACTCAACCGTGACACCAACCCCACAGTGATGCTTAAAGAATTCCAGGGGTAGTCACACCCCCAAAGCAGACAGTGGTAGCAATCCCCTTGTTACAGAAACCAGTTCTAGTCCAGCTTCTGCCATGAACATGGGTGGTTGTGATCGGGGCCAAGGCACTGTCTCTCTCTGGATCTGGTTTTCACATGGCCCAACTCTGGCATTCTGGGATGTTCATAGGTGTCTAAACACTCTTCTGTATTGCAGAAAAAAGCCAGCAAATGATCTGACTTTCAGGGAAAAAAATGGCCAAAACATTTTTTTACTCCAAACAAAAGAGGAAGAATCTTCAAGGACCAGAAACTAGTATGGATTGTTCTTTCTCTTTCCTTTTGAAAGACTTGGCCATTTGAATTTATTGCTGATTGATCTTGAAATAATGAGAAATCTGGCTGCTTAAACTTTGGGTAAAGATTTTAAGCTTCTAGGTTCTGTTCGTACTTGGCACTAAAAAAGAAAAAAAACGCCAGTTATTTAAGATGCTTATTCTAGAGGGGGCCAAATAAAATAAATTCACTTCTCATAGATTTGACTTTATAAAATAGCCATAATGTGCATTATGAAAAGTCTACTGAATTTTTTTTGAGTTTTGAAATGCAGATACTGTACAGGAAGAACATAATTTTTCTGAAAGTTCATCTTAAAGATCATTATTTAGAATTTAGATTTCATTTCCCCATGAAAACAAAGTTATAAATGGTGGTCAGATTCCCAGGCTAGCCCCACAGATGTTTATTACCCACTCGCGATTATTAATCCTTTATCCTTCCCCTCTGAAATGATTTACATTTTCTTATTGTTACTGCCTTCTATAGTCCTCCCAACATTTGGGGGGCTCTATTATGAAATAAGTGTGTTTTGGGGGGCTATCCTGCAAACCTAACTATTTTCTAGGGGAAGTGGATTCTTGGCAGTGCAGCAAGGAGGGAACATGGTGACTTGGGGGACATCTGAGATGCTGTCTGTAGTTATAAAGGAACATGGTGATTAGGGCATCCTGGTGCCTCTGGCCACAACATCCTGGCTTATTATCCACCCTGGCGAGAACAGATGGAAAAAAAAAAAGCCTGATGAATGGGCAAATAAAATCGAATCTATCCATACAGTGGAATAATATTTGGCAATAAAAAAGAATGAAGTACTGATCCATGTTACAACATGGATGAACCTTGAAGACATTACGCTCATTGAAAGAAGCCAGCCACAGAAGATCACATATTGTATGATTCCCTGTATATGGAATATGCATAGTAGGCAAATGTACGGAGACAAGAGAATAGGTTGCTTGGGGCTGGGGAGAACGGGGAGTGCCAGGTAATAGGTGTGGATTTATTTTGCAGGGGGTGCAAACGTGTTCAAAAATTTAGTTATGGTGGTGGTTGCACGTACCTGTGAATATACTATAAAACACTGCAATGCTCACTTTCAATGGATCTTTGTGGGGCATGTAAGTTGTATCTCAATAAAGCTTTCTTTAAAAAGCAGAATGAAGCAAAGCAACTGAGGGAATATTTCTCTTTCCTGTGCTCCAAAGAGAGTTTTCTCTACTCTCCTGGCTTGGTGCTGGGACGTTGTTCGCATAAATATGCAGAAATGTTTGTAACATGAGGATTTTTTAAACTAAGCAGTACTTCTATATATGTCTTAAGAGAGACATCTTTTGCCAAATATTATTCAATAAAACTACAGTCTAGTAATATTCATTCATTCATTCATTCATTCCTACAACACATTTTTCCTGACCACCAATTCTGTACCAGAGAGCCACGTTCACATCAAGGGGTCACATTCTTATGAGAGAATCAGATTCTAACCAGGAGCCCGGTTCACACCAGGGAATGAGATTCTCACCAGGGAGCCAGATTCTCACCAGGAAATCAGGTTCCTACCGGGGAGGCAGGTTCACAGCAGGGAGCGAGGTTTTCACTGTGAGCCATGTTCAGAAAAACACTTTGATGTGTTAAAAACCTTCATTAGTTATATTTTTCATCCCAGCCTGAATCTCACAGAACTGAAAAAAATACACTGAATTACCCCTTCATCCCTTCCCTCCTTTACACATATTTGTTCTTTAACAGAAGATTTTTTTTTTAAAGGGGAAAGAAAACAAACATCTGAACATTTGAAGTTATTAGGCAAATCAATTAGTGTACTTTCTGGAAAGATTTCCAGCATGACTTCAAAGAGAGCATTTGCGTAGGGCATTTAAATGTTTCTTTATGGAATATTTGGTACCAGATGGGAGAGCTCTGAGGCAAAGAAGCCTAGACAGAAACGTTCAACACAACCACCCATGAGAGCTCTCTCGGAGATGGGGAGACAGTGTTCCTGAAAAGATCATGCAAGTGACATGAAGCCCCCCAACTCTTCCTGTGGGTCTCCTCTATGCCAGGCACTGTCCTAGGACTTAGATGGGGCTGGCGTCACAGGTGATGGAGACCCAAGCTCTGCTTTGAAGGGTCAGAGTGTGCAGGAGAAGATAAGTCACGGGACAGAGAAGATTCTGGTTATAGACCATCTGATTTTTGCATATGATATTCTGAGGGACCCGGGTCTGAGTACCTCTCCAGTCACCTTCGTTTCATTTCTTTTCAAGGATCTTTGTCGTGGATTATATGAGACTCATACACATTGTCTCAATATGGAAAGCAACTTGAAATGCAAGCCAAGAACACAAGGTCAGGCGTTGTGCATTTAAGCTTGGCAAAATCCTATCATAAAACCAATGGGGCTGTGTTGGAACTGGCGTTCCCTCTCCACCTCATGTTAATTATTATGTTCTTGCTTTCTGGATCCTGAATTATTCATGGGGCCAGATATAAAATATGATGATTGGTAATCTCCAGCTGTGGCACCTGAATGAGCAGATGCTGCATCTGTCTCTGGGAAACACAGACCAGGGTAAGGAACTCACGGGTCTCAGGCCTTGAGGGAGCAGGAGGTAGCAGGGAGGGGAAGAGGGGCCGGAGGCGTGAAAGAAAGGTAGAGCAATGTTGCTCTTCGAGAAGATGGAGATGAGCTGAACGAACAACACAGGGGGAAGGAGGAGAGGGGGTAATTCAATGCATTTTGGTTCAGTTCTGTGAGATGCAGGTTGGGATATAAAATAGAGCTCATTACGGCTAAAATATGGGGAACAAGAGAGTTGACACAACTAGGAGGAAGTGCCGGATAAAGGTCAAATGAATGAACGAACGATGAATGCATCCACGGTATAATGTCCATGCCTGAAGGGACGAGGGGACGAAACTGGCCTTTGCTGGTGCTTCCTTTGAGTCATTGATTTAATTCTCCCTGCCATCCAATGAGGCTAGGTGGATGTGGACACACACCTGTTCTGATTAATCCCCCAAGATCCTATAATGCAGTTGCTAGGATTGCTGCTTTACATGCTGGGAGCTGGGGTCCGTGCAGTGGTGTGGTAGTCGCAGGGACTTCAGGTCCTGCTGTCCCATACCTACGGGCCAGACGCTGATTTGGGGGATAGGCAGGCAAAGCTTCGAGCATCAGGGGTTGTCGGGAGGGGGCTGTCAAATCCTTCCCTCACTGGGAGTGGGGGAGCTCTGCAGGAACCCTGCCTGCCCGAGCGTCTTAGCTGGAGTCTGACAGGGAACTGATGGCTTCTTCTGAAACTCTCCATCTACCACGACCTCTGTTTCCCTCTGCGGGAGCTGGCGGACGAAAGGCGTCTCCTGAGTGTACACAGGTCAGCCTGTTTTGGAAGCCATCTCAGCACTCTCTATCTCACTGAGACACACCAAGCACCTTTGACCTGCCAACCCCAGGGAAATACTTGCACAGGTACAAAACCACGTGTGTCCTAGGGCAATGGCTGTTAGAGCAAGAAATCAAACACAAGCCAAACGAGCACCAACAGAGGAAATGATTAAAAACAATGCGCTATACAGAGAGGCAGTGGCTGCACGTCAGGCTGTGGATCCCAGCTCTGATGCTTTAATTAATTAGCTAATTAATTACATTTTATTTAACCCATTACATTTAACATGGTATAACCTTGATCGGTAGTCAATATAACACATTACTGAAGTGTTCTTTTTTCCAAACGAAGCCTTTGATTACATTGAGAGCCCATCTCAGTCCCAACCAGCCACATTTCAAAGTGCTTGGTAGCTCCCCGTGGCCAGTGGCTGCTGTATGGGCCAGTGAGGCCTAAGGCCTGCTGAAGCTGTCAGTGCGGCAAGCCTGGGCCCGGCCCTGAACTTGTCACCCCGGCTGGAGGGACTCCGGGAGATGTCAGGTGAAGTGGAAATAAAACCTTTTATAATCACGCAACTCGTGCTTTTGCTCCTTCTCAATGTTGGCACCCTGGTGTGCCACCCCACGGTCCCAAGACAGGCAGAGAGCATTCTGGAGCTCCTCCCTTGGGGGCCTTCCTGCCTTCCCTCCTGCCCGGAGCTCCAGTCCCTCCCTTTCTCTTTCGCACCCTCCGCTCCTGCTCGGGGAGAACATTTTCCACGGTGCATTTGCCCTGATCCAGTGTGACAGTGAGACCCAGTCCTCCTGGCCATTTTAAACATCCAGACAAAGGGGAGTGACAATGTAGGGGTGCCTGCAAAGCCGGGGACACCTGCGTCCCTTCAACCAACCTGGAATTTACAAGACCCTCTGAGTCCTGTGGCCAAGGAGCACCACAGCCCTCCAGAAACAGGTGGGAAGGACGACCACAGCCCAAGTACTCCCGATGCCCCAGGCACAGTTCAGACAGCTCGGCATGTGTTAACTCATGCAAACTCTTTCATGGCAACGCTTTCACTGGTGCTAGTATTGACCCTGACCTGAAGCTCAGAGATTCGATAACATGCCCAAGGATTTACAGCTAGTGAGAGGCCTACTCAGGACCCAAGATGGGGCCGTCTGATTGGGACTTGGTAGAGCTATGCCCAAAGATGCTCTGGGAGCCGGGTGCACAGAGTGCCTCCCGCTGGTGGGGTGAGAGGTAGGGGAGGGTGGGGGCCTGGAGGGCCAGTGGGGACTCTGAACAAGGATTTAAAGGAGCACTGGGCCCTGAGTGTACAGAGATGACAGACAGCAATTCCCACACAGCCTTCTTGCTGTCCTCCCAGTGATGTCCTCCTAGTGACCTCACTATTTAGAGCCAGGAAGGCCCGGATGCTGCTCTTGTTACCGGACATCGTGTGCAAGGCCAGAGAGAGTGCGTGCTTCGTGGGCACAGATGTCCTACGAGAAGCATGGAAATGCTCTGGAATGAGGGAGCGGCGACGGCTGCACAACATTGGGAATGTACTAAGTGCCACTGGATCAAACACCTACAAGAGGTTAAAGTAGTGAATTTGGTGCTATGTAAATGTCACCACAGTTTTAAAAAAGGGGGGGCAAGGAAGATGCAACTTTCCTGAGAATGGTGGGAAGAAGCAGCCCCCGAGAAGACGGAGCTGCAGAGTGAGAGCCTCCCCGATCCCCACCGCATCCTGACGAGGCAGGTGCCTGCGGACACGTGTGCCCATCTGCATGAGTGCCTAACACACGGGTGTGTGACATCCAAAGAGCATACGATGGCCATGTGATCGTCATGCATGCATCTGTGTCCCTCCCACATCCCAAAGAGCGGCCAGACCTGCTGGAAACCTCTAACCAGGGGACAGTGAGTGTNGCCTGCGGACACGTGTGCCCATCTGCATGAGTGCCTAACACACGGGTGTGTGACATCCAAAGAGCATACGATGGCCATGTGATCGTCATGCATGCATCTGTGTCCCTCCCACATCCCAAAGAGCGGCCAGACCTGCTGGAAACCTCTAACCAGGAACAGTGAGTGTGTGTCCCATGGAGGAAGCAGGATGACAGCACAGCGAAGGAGGGAGACTGAGGCACGTGGGTGTGAGCTGGAGTCAGTCAATGTGTAAGTCCATCCCTTGCCAGTTACAGCCTACATCCACTATCCTTCTCCCTGCTGGAGCCTGGGTCTGGCTCACCTGCCGGCTCTTTCCATGCCCCCTCACGCCCCCATCCCATGGAGGTGACATGCCCGTATCCCCTGTCCCCCGTTAGTCTCTGGGAGTGGACTCTCAGAGAGTTCTGCAGACGGGCCTGTGCATCCTGAGCTGAGGTTGGGGAAGAGAAAGATCCTCAGGGCAGGCTCCCAAGTTGAGCAGGGGTGGGAGTCTCATCCAGAGAGGAAACCACTCAGGGGTTGGCACTAACCATGACCTTTCCCTTGAACTTGGAAATACAAGAACTACGAGAAGCACTTATAACTGGGCGGTTCAGGCCAATCGCCTCGCTTCTCTGTGGTGGAAGGAGGTGGCCCCATCCTCTGATGGGGAAGAGGAGTTGAAAGGAGGGGAGGAGGGGGGGAAAAGACAAAGCAGAGTCGACAGGGATTTATGGAAGTTACAAACAGCATGTCTGTGCCGAAAGGTGCAAGGGTCTGAGAACACAGACATAGGGAACGTGGCCTCTACTCTCAAGGGCCCCCTGGGGCTGTCAGGGATCAAGCCAGAAGGGAGATATGGAGTCCAGGGTGCCATGTGCGCTGATCCACGTGTGCACAGCCTCCACGGGGGTGCGGGAGGTGGGGAGTATTTCTCACTGTAGGAGGAAGGCTTTACGGAAGAGAAAGTGCCTTGTGGAGCCTTGAAGGGCAGGTGTGTATTCCCGTGTAGGTGAGAGATACGGTGCGAAGGGCAACCAGAAGGGGGAAGGCGGTGAACGACGACACAGAGTTGGGAAACAGCACGGCTCGTTCCGGGACCTGAAACATGGCCAGAGCATGGGACGTGCAGGAGACGGTAAATAGACACCTTCTTGTGGCTGGCCCAGCTGGGTGACCTTGGAACAAGCTGTTTATCTGGTTTGGAAAATGTCTCCATCTGTACAACAAAGGGATCAGATTAGATGATTCTCATGGGACTTCCCAGCTCTGGTTGCTGCTGGAGGCATCGAATTCCCTATCACCCATGGATTTCAAGAGGGAGTAGGTACCATTGGGCATTTGGACTGGATGACCTTGAAGGTCCTTTCCAGCCCTGGGCTGCCCTGATTCTGGGACCCAGATGGGGCCTATGGGGCTGCGCCAGGCAGCCGAGGATGGCCATGCAGGACATCTGTTCCCTTCCTCATGTCCCAGATGGGACCCATGCTGGCTCGTGAAGGTCTGATGTACACACATAGGCTGGCCATTGAGTGGCTCATTTTCTGGGGTGAGGCACCGGAGCACCTTCCACTTCTGCCTAATAAATTGTCAGAAGGCCCCTCAGGGCCAAAAGCTGGCAGCTGTCTGCCCGAAAGTGATAGCAGACAACTGTGGGCTTCAATTTCTGCTATATTAACTCAGTATTTATCAGAGCCTCTGCTGTTCTGGGCTTAGAAGTCACTCTGGTGAGACCATTCCTATTTGGTGGAAGCCAGTGCCCAGTGACAGGTTATAAACTATCCAGGTGAAAGAGAAGGTGACATGAAGCCCTTTTCACGGGTGCAGAGGACACAACCAGCGGACACATCTACTGTCCTTTCATCTTGTTGTGGCTGATGGTGTGAGGGCACAGAACAGAGCTGTAGACTTAGGGGGCGGGGTGATCTACAAGAAGCCATATGTCCACCAGCCTCTGTTTTCTCTGCTGTACAATGGGGCTAATCATGGCCCTAGGTACCAAGTAAAATAATGGGGGTGGGGTACTGTGCAAGCTGTCACACACAGCATGGATGTTGGGGCTAAGGGTAAGGTCCCCACTTCTAGGTGACGTAGCAATGAAAATCTGCCCAAAAGAGATGGGGGTGGTTTTGATATATGAGTATACAGTGTATGTACTATATGCAGCTATGGGTATCATGGGATATATTTTAAAAAGTATTGACGTGTGAATGCGTTTTTGGGAATCTACTTCCTGCTTAAATCACAGAAGTGCTGTAAGCTAGGTTCTGTGCTAGGTCACCCACTCCTTGTGTAGCCTCGTTTGTACATGGCTCTCCTCCAGGCTCCATCCGAGGAGTCGTGGGGCCACAGAAGCTGGCCTGGGGAAAGCCCAGCGGGTCGCTCAGGCTATTTCCTTGGAAGGCCAACAGAGCTCCTCCCACGGACGGTCATAGTCATGGAAGCCACAAATCCCCTGGCAGAGGCTTGGGGGTCAGGCAACCCTAGGGACCCATTCCAGCTCTGCACTCTCCTTGCTGTGTGACTTGGAGCCATTGTCCTGTCTAAGCCACACTTCCCTCATCTGTAAAATGGGAAGTGATGTTGCCAGTTGTTGGGAGGATTCGAGAGCACAGTGTCTGGCCCAGAGTGGACACTCTGTAACAGCGGCAACAGTACTTGTGAAAGAGTAAAACATTTCGCACACGAGGCATTGCCCCGGGGTGTTGCTCAATAACGTATGACAAAGAACAGCCAAGCCTGCGGACCCAGAGACACTCACTCATTTCCTATGTGGGCGTAGGGAATGCATTTCCTAGTAGTTAATACCAATGAACTATTTATCAAATGCCTGCCATGAGCTCATTGCTGTGCAGGTGCACTAGGGGAGAGAAACACAAGACGCCCTTCTGTTGAATAAGGGGGAGAACCAAAGAACCACCCAGCTTTGGAAGCCTAAGCCAGGGCTCTCCGCTCCTTTGGGAGCTGGGCATCCCGGTGCAGGAAAAAGCTGGGCAGGGGAGTCAGCTTGCGGGCAAGGGCTGACCTGGGCGCTAACAGTTCTGCTCCGCACAAGGGGAGAGAAAAGCCACCGGGTGCCTTCTTGGTATTGGACAGGATATCATCAATCCAGAGACTTGTCTTCCCTGCCTTCAAGAGAAAACATGCCCCTGTACTGCTCAGGCCTAGCCCTAGTATCTGTGGGACTTGGTGCTCTTTGGGGACAGAATTCCAGGTACTGTGTGCCTGGAGTGTGGTCTGGGGAGAGGGAGGCGGATGGCTGGCTGGGGACCAGAATGGGCTCTCTTCAACCTGCTGCCTTGAGCTCGAGCCAGCTCTGTCTCCTCATGTCCTGTTCTGGGGATGCTAGCAGGAGACCCATCCCAGACTGGATGGTCCCCCACCGCGGTCCCAAGCCCCAGATATTAGCCTCGGATACTGACTGATGCCCCGATGCCTGTTGGATGCAGGCCTGACAGGTCCCTTTAGGAGATATGACCAGGGTCTTGGACTGCGCCCCCGCCCCCCTTATTTCTCGGTCCTAGAAACCCTCCCTCCCAGCCTGCCTCTCTGGTTGGGATCTATCTTGCTTCAGCATTTCTCAGCAGTGAATCTCCCGCTTTGCCGGCGTCTCTCAGCAAATCCCCGACAACGTTTGCAGAAAAGCAAGCAGTTGAGCAACGGGAGGGAGGCAAGCCAGGGCCACTGAGTAGGAGTGGGGACACTTGGGTGTGACCCAGCTTTGCCACTAATTATTTTTGTATTGCATTAAAATATTCAAACAAAAATTTTAAGCGTTTTAACATTTTTAAGTGTATAATTCAGTGCCACTTATCTCTTCTGTAGAAAAACCAAGTGTTCTCTGAGACGTCAGCCTCCCATTCATCATCACTCATCCCTTTTCCTTTCGTTCTTCGAATACTTATTATCTGGGACATTTACAGCACCATGCTTGTACTTCATCAGTTTGGCTAACACACTCCTAAAATAAAGTTGAAAATCCTCAAGCATTTTTAAGTGGCATCTAAGTCTAACTTATTTTATTTTTGTGCTTTAAATACATCTTCACTACAACCTCGGGCTGTGAATTTTGCTCAATGGATTTATGTAAAATGTCCATCCTACAACCTGCTGGGGAGGAAAAAGTCGTCCTTGAGCCCCTTAGGGTTCCTGGCTGGGTCTGAAAATCAAACTGACCTAAGGCAGAGTAACAGGAGGAATGCATACAAGTTTTACTGAATATTTATACGTACATGGGAGCCTTCGCAAGAGACTAAAGACCGGAAGAAGTGACCAGAACCGAAGCCTTTTTATCTTTTAGACAGAGACACAGTCAATGTGTGAAGGATCGACAAGACAGAAGAGTTTGGGCTGGGGTCGTAAACGGTGAGGAATGAGGATTAGTTGAGATGGTTGGTCCATCCAGCCTTCCCATCCCCCAAATCCTCATCTCTGGTGTGAAGAATGTCTTCCTTCCTCCTGGTACAGGGTTGGCAACTTGCCCCTGGGAGCTTTATGACCTGCGTTAGGGGAGAAGGGCTAGAAAGGCAGGGAGGTCAGAATAACCTTCCTGCTTCTGGCATTTTCTGATTCCTTCAGCTTAAGGCATTTAATGTGCCAAGGGGCTGCATATTGGGGTATCACGTTGTGAACCCCATCGGCAAAGCCGTCCTCTCTGTCAAACCAACGAGCCAAATCAGACTTACTCTCAGACAACAAAGTCTGACGTCATTCCTCAGTTCAAATGAACCCACTGACATGCCTCTCCATGGCCGCTTCCAAATGCCAAGTGATGAGGATGGGGGATGACGAGGTAGGTGGGCGGAGGCATCACAGGGCACGGGACACAGACTTCTTTTTTTCCTTTTCGTTTTATCATGGAGGTAGAGTGGACACCCCGTGCCATGTTAGTTTCAACTGTGCAACACAGAGGTCCGACAGGTCTACACACTCTGCTCCCCACGGTGAGTGCGTCACCACGCACGATGTTATTACGGTATTACTGACTCTGTCCCCTCGGCTGTACTTTTCCTCTGCAACTTACTTATTTCCTACCTGGAAGTTTGAACTCTTCATCCCCTTGGCCTCTTTTGCCCACCCCCACCCCCACCTTCCCTCAGACAACGGCCCGTTTGTTCTCTGTATCTCAGAGTGTTGTTTTGTGTGTGTGTGTTTGTTCAATGGTTTTGTTTTTTAGATTCCATAGACGACCGCGGGTAAGTGAAATCATTAGCATAACACCCTCTAAGTCCACGAAACTCCCCTTGCTTTGCCCTCAGGAGGCTTTTCCCTCTGGAGCGGTGCATTCTGGAATTGACCCTTTGACGGCACCAGGGGATTGGCGCCCTATCGGGATGATGCCCCCTAGAGGCTGTGGCAGGGCAGGTGGGTCACAGAGGGGCAGCTGAGAAGGGTCCACCCGGCCGACTCCAGGCACTGTCCCAGGCACATGACCCCACGTAAGCTGAGGACCTGGAGACTGGGTCTTATACTACTTTCTACACCTGTGCATCTCCGGGGAAGCCTTCCCACACCGGTACCCTGGGCAGTCTGCGTCACCCACTTTGAAGACAGCTGCGCGAGATGATTCTCAATCCCCCAACATTCTAGGATCGACGGCTTGGGCCAATGCGCACGCCGAGGCTCCACGTAAACCCCACACACTCCTTTTCCCAGCCCCTGCACACCTGGGCTGCTCCTACAGTCCCTAAGCAGAGAGAGGCCCTCGCGCCGTTTCCCTAGGAGGGTGGCAGATTAGGCCACCCCAAATATGACTGCAGGAGTTCGGGACATGCCTCCCCAAAATGTCTCAGGCTGGCCGTACTTGAGCTGTAGGCATTGCAGGCACTTGCAAAACAGTAACACAGGGAGAGGCTTTCTCTCAAAAAGGAAAAGGGACTCAATGATCATAGATGCCCTCCCAGGAGTTTAAAAGCCAGGCAAGATGGACTCTTGTCACAGGAGAGGGGACTGGAAGTTGACCCCACACCCAGACAAACTGTCACAAATGATCACAAACTTCCACCTATTCTTCTTCTTCTTCTTTTTTTTTTTTAAAGATTTTATTTATTTGACAGAGATAGAGACAGCCAGCGAGAGAAGGAACACAAGCAGGGGGAGTGGGAGAGGAAGAAGCAGGCTCATAGCGGAGGAGCCTGATGTGGGGCTCGATCCCATAATGCCGGGATCACGCCCGGAGCCGAAGGCAGACGCTTAACCGCTGTGCCACCCAGGCGCCCCATCCACCTACTCTTCAAAGGGCATTTTCATCTTTCTTGAGAATAATTTCCTCTCCCCTAAGAGACCACACACCCCCTTTCCCTATGAAGATGGTGTTCCAGCATGAATTCTAAAGCTATCTCTTTGCGTCCCTCTTCTTCCCCAGGGTAACTTCCATGTACAGCACGAGGTATACATGTGAGGAATGTCTTTGTGTCCCTCTTGTTCATCTGTCTGTTGGGACAGAAGTCTTCGCTAAGAACTCAGAAAGGTGGAGGGAAAAGTCTTCTTCCTCCCTTACAGAGATTTTCTTTTTGTTGTCCCTCCAAGATTTTATTTATTTATTTATTTGAGGGAGAGAGAGAGAGAGAAAGAAAGAGAGAGTGCGTACGCTTGGGATGGGGGGCAGAGGGAGAGACTTTCAAGCAGACTCTGTGTTGAGCACAGAGCCCGATGTGGGGCTCGATCTCACAACCCTGAGATCATGACCTGAGCCAAAACCAAGAGTCCGACGCCCAACCGACTGAGCCATTCAAGTGCCCCCCTTACAGAGGTGTTCGTGCTGGAAACAGATCGCTCACATCCCATGCTGTTGCGGATGGCTACCGTGAGACCTGATTCATCCACACCTGAACTCCTTCCTGAATTTCAAAACTGAAATGACACTTTCGGTCACTGGATTGGAAATTAAAACACACACACACATTCACACCCCCAGAAGTGCAGGACTCTGGAACTCTAGCCGCGTCAGCAGGCACCCAGGCATGCTCCGGGCAAACCCGCTCATCTTTCCTGCACCGCATTGGCCTGGCGGCATGGGGACCGCACACGCTGGGGAGGCCAACTTTGTTTTGGACAGCAACTAGTAGAAGATCTGGAACCTCAAATCCCAACTTTTATGACTGGAGGAGCTCATTCTTTAAAAGGAACCCCTCACTCCACTGGAAATACGCATGCACGCATGCACACGCACTTGTATTTTATTTTATTTTTTGTAAAGCAGATTGTCAAGAGACACCCCCAGTGCATATGCTCACCAAGCTTGGGCTTCTGTACTCCTGGTTTCCTTGAAGCGGGGTAGCCCTGCCAAGCCCTGGATGCTGTACTGTAAAGAGGAAAGTAGGTCATGGCCGCCGGCTGGCAGTTCTCTGCATAAATCAGTTGCGGGGGCGGGGTGGGGGATGAATCCTGTCACCCACAAGGAAGCAGGCACGTGGGCACCCACATGGCCACTTTGCCTCCTTCCTTCTCTGAGGCTGAAACAGAACCCATGTTCCTGGGGGAATGCGTTTTATGACAATCACCAAAGTGCCCAGGGGTGATTTTTTCGTCTTTGAAGTTAGCAGCTTTTTAAAGGGAAGGCAAAGTTCATACAAGCCCATGGATGTGTTCTACAACTCCGCCATCCATCTTCCGTGAGGCCCGGGGCAGGCTGAGCACCTCCCTGCGATTTCCTGAAAACGGGGGACAGAGAAGCCCCCAGCTCTTACTGGGTTTCTCGGTGCCTCAGGAAAGGCCGTGGTTTGCTCTTGTGGCTGGGCCCCTGTGGCGTCCGCAGGGGTTAGAAGGACGGCACGGTGGTTTGCTCAGCTGGAGCACGGGGTCCCAAGATAGGAGGCGAGTGGTTTCAGAGTGGCTCCGGTCTGCTGCTTACAGACCCTCATCTCCAGGGGACACGGAAGGATCTCTTTGATGCTATTAATGGTCCTGAGTTCCTCCCCCGAGATCAGGCTGAGGCCAGACACAAAGCTAGGACCACATCCTTCCCAGCCGCCTTCACTCCCTTTCTCCTGAGGGCATGTGACTCTGGTCCCATTCACATTTCTCTCTGTTGCTGTCCTTTGTTCTTGGGCAGGTCACTGCTGAACCCGGGAGCATGAGCTATCAAACAGCCAGGGCCACACAGGCGGCCAGCCATGGCTCCCCCAGATCTGTGTTCCTTCCTAGGAATAGCCACGTACATGGGCTAAACCAGTTTAGCCTGGCACTCCTTCCCCTTCCTCCTGCCCAGGGTCCTGGGGTCTGTCTTCACACGGGGAAGCCACGTCGGGCCTCGGTGCCCCACCTCCCATGCTGCTGTGAAGGGGTTCCCTGTTGCTGGCAGGTTTTGAGCAGAGCCAGGACAGAGCCAGGCAGGGATGAGTCAAGCATGGGATGGCTGGGAACGGGCCCCTTTGAGCCCTGCTCTATTTCTAACTCAAACCAATCTTGGAATGAGTCAGAGCAGGTGTGCAAGTTCTCCAAACGTCTGTGGTAATGGGAGGAGTGACCTGGGGGCTCGGGAAGCCAGCAGGTGACACTCGACCTGCTTCCCGAGGGCACGGGTATCACCTGAGTGTCTTCCCTTCTTCGGTGCTGGCCCACGTTTGGAGCTCCGCCAGGGCAAGGAACCAGCCCTATGCGCGCCCGGCCTTGGCCTCCCTGCAGCCAGGGTGCCCCGGTTCCTCCTTGGCATCAGGCAGACAGGACTTTTGTCCCAGGAAGAATCAGACCCCAAGTCTCGCCCATACCTGATTTAGACGATGTAGCTGATGAGATGTGGAACTTTTTGCACTGCCAAGATTTACATGAGATTTTGGACTTTGTAGTGATGCTGACAAGGGTTAATGTTTTGGGAGACAATGGGTTAGGGTGAATGCATGTTTCCTGTGGGAAGGATGTGACATTTGGGTGGCGAGCAGAGGGCGGACTGTGTTGGGTTGACTAGGGTCCCCTCAAAATTCGTGTCCACTTGGAACCTCAGACTACAACCTTATTTGGAAATAGGGTCTTCGTAGATGTCATTAGTTGAGGACTCAGAGGGGGCCCCGGATCCAATGACTGGTGTCTTTATGAGAGAAAAGAGGGTGACAGGACACAGAGAGCCACAGAGAGGAGACGTGTGAAGATGGGGCAGAGGTTGGCGTTGTGCTACCGGGACAAGCCAAGGAGCGCCTGGCCCACAAGAGGCTGGGAGAGGCCAAGGGAGAGGCCCCAGCACAGCTTTCCGAGGGAGAGCCATCTTGCCGGCACCTTGCTTTCATTTCTGATGCCGGAATGTGAGAGAATAAATTTCTGTTGCTTGAAGCTACACAGTTTGTGGTAATTTGTTACAGCAGCCCTAGGAAGGGAAGAGAGCCTGGTACGGGGCACGGAGAATTCACAGCCATGCCAAAGGCTGTGCTGCTGGGAGGTCTGTCATCTGTGTAGACAGCAGAGCACCCCCAGGGCCAGCGCGAGTTATTGGTGGCTTCCAAAAAAATGCCAGTTGGCGGCTGGGGAGAAGGGGGTCGTGTTAGGAAAACCAAATGCCAGCCAGGGCCGGGCCTGGGTTGCACCCAGTTGGGGCCGCAGCGGGGTTCCTTGTGGGCAGGCACAATGGGAAAGTGCTGGGCTCCAGAATTAGGTCGACTGGACATCGGCACTCAGTAGGTGTTGGACCTCGAGCTACTTCCTAGACTGCACAGGGCTTTGGTGCTCATATCTGTCAAATAAATGCAGTTGTGTCTCTCCGGCAGGGCAGGAAGGATTAAATGAGGTGTGCACTTGGCACGTGGTAGTTTCTGACGCTGAGTCCCAGGCTGCTAGCGCTGACCTCTGTGGCCTGGGATAAGTCTGCTCCGAGGGTCCCAGCCTCCTCCTCCTGCTGCTATTTCTTCCACTAAACGCCAGTAGGCATGTTCCATGGGCCAGGGGCTGTGTCCAGAACCTCTCCGCATTATCTCACTGAATCTTCGTCAGGGCCCTGGGAGCTGTTACCATCTCGTTCTACCAAGGAGGAAACCGGGGCACGCCAAGGGTAGTCATTAGGATTCAAACCCCGTAGACCAGTGTCATTCCGGAGCCGGAGCAGCTTAGCACCCTAATAAAGGCGGCTGGGGTTTTCACGGGCTTGGGTTTGGTTTTTGTTTTGTGGAAAGCCCCATTCCTCCACCTGAGCCCACTGCCACTGGAGCCTGAAGTCACGCAATGGCTGGTTCGGGCGTGAAGCCTCTTGCAGGTGAAATCCAAGAGACGGCGCTCAGGGAACATCGCTGTTGCCTCCCGTGGGAGCTGCAGGGTTTTGGGCTCAGAGGCTGCTTCTTCGGCTCATTCATCCTGAGAGAGGAGGAGGCACCGGGGATTCTGCCAGGAGGCCCAAGGCAATGCTGAGGCTTTGGCTGCAGGGAGCTCCCTCCTCGCTGGCCTCCCCGCTTCCTCCCTCTAGGCTATTTTTGACACTCGAGTGATAAAACGTAACCTACTACTGCTCTGCTCAAAACCTGCCATCTTTTCCCCCGTTTTGCTCCTAGTAAAGCTGTGTGCTTACCGCAGCGTCCTGCCACGTCTATGAGATCCGACCTTACCTCCTTTTCTGTCTCTCATGCCCACTCACCTCCAGCTGCACTGCCCTCCCCGCGCTTGCCGAATACACCAGACCCACTCCTGCCTCAGGGCCTTTGCATCTGCCGTTCCTTCTGCCTGCAGTATGTCCCCCCATGTATCTATCTCCAAGGCACACCAATTCCCCCTTTCCAAATCTCTGCTCAAATATGAGGCTTTTTCTGAACACCGTAATTAAAATTGTGACTCCTGGCCCAGCAACCCCTGCTCCCCTCTCTGCTTTAGTTTTCTCCGTAGCACTGATCCCACCTGACATACCATATATTTCATTTATATATTTGTTTATCCCTTCTATCCATTATAGCCTGAGTGAAACCCTGCAGGGAGGGGTTTTTGTGTGTTTGGCTCACTGCTGTTCAGTCTAGTGCCTAGAACACTGCCTGGCCCATAGTAAGTGCTCAATAAATACTTGTCGAATGAATGAACAAACCATGTTAGATGGTACAGTATAATTGTGTCTGTCATGACACGTAAGAGGCGCTCAATAAATATTACTACCCTGACCCCCAAAAACAATGATTATAAATTGCAAAGAGTTTGCTGAGAGCTGGGGATCCAGCTGTTAAGGCATTTGCAAACCACCAGAAATCCGAGTATGGGGCAATGTTTGGTATGCACTTGTAGTCAGCATTCTGCTTGCACCCTCCATAAAGCACTTCTGTCTCTAGCCTCTAGGTCTTTGCATGTGCTGGTCTTTAATGTCACTTCCTCCAGGAAGCCCACTCTGACTTACAGACCAGGTGAGGTCTTCCTCATTGGTGCTCACCAGCACAGTACTTCCTATACCGTTCCAGATCAGCCTATTAATTTGCTTGTCGATCCTCCTAGACTGTAGGGTCAGCACCAGATTTGGATGCAGCACATAGTAGGTATGCAGTAAAGGCTTGTTGGATGAATTTATAACACAGAAGTCACAGCGTTTTCCAAATGGGCACATACTTAGATGATAGATCTGGATGCTCTGGGCCTACAGGTGTTGATTCCATCTCTGCCCTGACTTGGGGTCTGCAGAATGAAAGATGCCCCAAATCGTCTTGGTGGAGCACAGATGATGATCCAGAAAACACTGCCTTCTGTACATGTTTCCCAAGATAGAGACCTCAGGCCAGGGAAGTTTGCACAGCAGGTGGGGGGCCCTGCAGACCTCCCTCTGAGCCCCAGTTTATTGTTGGCAGTCCTCCAGATCCTCCACCCAAGTGACCACCTTTGTTAAGGCTGGAGAGAGAAAAGCCTCCCGCAAAGAGCCTGCCAGGAAGACGGGAGATGCTGGGTGCTAGGCAACTGGTCAGGAAGCAGACACGGGCCTCACGTCTGGGTCTCACTCACCAAGCCCTGTGCAGCTCAGGCCTGGAGTTCTTTGTCTGATGAGAGTTTCCATTGAATCACATGCCCCCGTGATCAGCTTGTTGGGCCACGGGAGGCAACCAGAGGCGGCCGGGCTGCAGGCTGTGGGAGCAGGAAGGAGCTACAGTGCTGGGGAAGGCAGGGGGGGTCTCCTGCCTCCCATTCCTGGCAGCTCCTTGGTCTGCTGGTTGCTCTCGCTCCTCTCCCTCCAAGTGCCCCCCGCCCCTCCATAAATCAACATGCTCCTAGGGCCATGTTCTTTGTCCTCTTCCTGGCTAGCCCTCTCAAGAAAAAAAAAAAAAAGGTTGAAACCCGGACTTTGGCGTACCAGTACCTGGGGCTAACTTGACCATCTGGAAGTACCAGCTCTACACTCCTAATGAGGCATCGGCAGGTGCATTCCTTGTCTGTCACCCCGACTGACCTGGAACATCTTCTTTTATAGATCAGGACAGCAAAGCTCAGGTGGCCCAGGAGAGCGGGTCAAGGTCTCAGGGCTAGGACACGGCAGAGCCATACTTAAATCCAGCACTTCCTTGTGCCCACTTCTTCCGACAAAGTATGCTGTTCCTCTCCAGTGTCACCTGTTTTATGCACGGATTCCCTGGGCATTGGGCCCTGAACTGGTAAGACTTACAGGCTGCTGGTCCTTGGATAGCGGTAGAGTCAGGAAATGAAACAAAACCCCCACACCCACCCGAGGCTCCCTCTTGTCTTCCTCCGCTGTTTCCTGGGGGTGGGGCTTGTTCCTGCCCCTCTCCTGTCCTCTGCTAGCCCGCCGCAAACCAGGCCTGTCCCTTTGGTGCTGCCTGATTGTGGGGGCAGATCTGTATAATTCTAGCTTTTGGTATTTGTCCAAGAAGCCATTTTCCCACAGATACAAACCGCCCCTCATCTCAACCTTATTGGTCATGTTGGTATCATTTTGGCCTCTACCTGGTTGACTCTTCTGTTCTTATTTTTCAAATGGTTCTGAATGTGGACAGGAAAGAGGTCTGTGTTTACTGTATATTCTGGAAGAGCCTAGCCATCCTGTGATCTAATTCCATTTGATCCAACCCAGGAAAGCTGCTCTGTGGATTCCGCATGCACACAGGTCGTGCCTGAGTCACAGAAGGTAGGCCCTCTGTTCTCCCGGACTTTGACACCACGCCAGGGAGGCCCGGTCAAGCTGTGAGACGTGTCCCACAACTGTCAGTCAGGGCCGTGGAACGCCTTCCCTGTGTCATTAGTCAGTCCCAGAGAGATCTGTTTCAATCAACATCCCGGTTGATAGTTGCCATACATAAAAGGAAAACCCAATCTCGAAATACTGGAATACCATAATGGATCTTTTCCACATTAACACTGAACATGAACAAAATGGAATTTATCCTTTCAGGGATTCAGAAAGGCTTTGCTGAACCTTCCTGAATTTGGGAAAATCCTAACTGCCTGTGTCGTATGGCTCAGTGCTGCACCCAGGTCTTTCCTAGCGAATCATCATTGCAACCCCGGACAGGAGGTTTTATGATGCCCATTTCACAGATAAAGTAAATGAGGCTCAGAAGACGTTAGTAACTTCTCAAGATGATGTGAATCGGATTGAAAGCCAGTGTGTGGGGCTCCACCGCCAAGCCCACCCCAGCACATCTCTCTGCCTCTTGAGAAAGGAGAGAGCATGAAATCCTTGACATTCATGAGAGTAATCCCAAGACCTCTGGGAGCTCCCAATTTACAAATTCCACTTTAGCATATAATCCCCTCCATAAAACATCTATTTCCTAGCTGAGACCGATCTCTTCTCAGTCCTACGTCGACGGCCTGCCGTGCAGTTAGGGCTCACGTTGTGGGGGCTGCAGAGCAAGAAATGTGGGCGGAGCACCAGGGGACCGTGAACACTCATGGCCACGCACCAACCCAGCTCCTTCGAGCACCTGGCCGAGAGCAGAAAGACGCGATGTATCCGTTGCAGGGGTCAGAGGGCCGCGTGCCATTGTTGAAAACGCACCCCTGCGTGCACACACCTTCCACGCTCATGCACCCCTGCATTCTGAGCACAGACACTAAACAAGGTCACTCCCAGGAGACCAGCAGCAGACGGCAGCGTTTCCCGAAGTCCGGTCTAAGTAGACATTTTTAAGGTGTACATTGATGAACATTTTGTTTTTTTAAATAACTATGCACTCTATCATAACCATTAGGATAAGTGTAACTAGTATACGAAGTTGATTTTGTAGATTATATGACTGATTATCCATTGATAAGAGACACACAGTTTTCTCTGAAAATAGACTGAAGTAAACAAAATGAGTCAGCTCAATGGAAAATATAGGTAAATGTGACGCTAGGTACTCGGTGATGGTAAAGACACTTCGGGGGTCTGTAGGTGAGTGAAGCTGGGGGTATCCTGGCTGTGAGGGTATAGGGCGGGCAGGAGTCAGAGAGACCTGGGTGGGGAAGAAGTCTGAGGCCACCTCCTGGAAAGGTCTGGAGCTTCAAAGATGAGAGGGCTTGCATTCTGGCTGGGAGACAGAAAGGGAAAAAAATACCCCAACCCTGCCTCTCCATTAGTAATTATGTGTGGAAGAGACTGTGTGTAATGTTGAGGGAATTCAAAGTACAAGAAAAATCCCTTTGGGAAGAATTAAACAAATCTTTGAAGAGGCGAATATAAAAACAGGACCCACTCCTGCTACAATCAAACGCTCTCCTAGGGCTTTTCTTTTTTTAACTTCTTCATAAGGAAAATTTCAGACAGGTAGAGAGAATAGCATAAAAAATTCCTTATATCCACCCCCAGCTTCTTCCTGATCTTTTTTAACCCTCTGCAGGAAGGACCACCTAGCTGAGAGTAGGGAGAACCGGGTTCTAGTTACAGCTCCGCCACAAATCAGCTGCGTGACCTTGGACGGGTCACTTAAGCTCTCTGAGCCTCTATTTCCTCTTATGAAACATGACGCATGGGGACCAAATGATCTCCCAGGAACCTCCTGTCATCCCAAGCCACTTCTGCAAGCTCATGAAATGGCCACAAATGGCACAGAGCTAGGCTTGGCACACGATGCTGACCAAACTCAGCTGGCAAGATCTTTCTACTTTGTTATTCTCTCCAGAACCTTCCCCATGGAGAAGGTCTAAGGACTTGTGGAGGCATACCACGTGATCCTTTAGGACAGATACTCACACCAGGTCAAATACATCAAGGTATGTCCTCAACTGGAATGAAGGAGCAAGCAGAGCAAAATCATATTTTGGGGGAAAGCTATGGAATCATATTGGCAGTCCTGGGGGACGGGTGTGTATCTGCCTGTGGTTCACAGTGGAAAGGAAGGTTAGGTGAGCATCCATCGATTTGAGGAAACCACGTGGACCGCCAGACTAGAAAAGGACGCCCCTGGGAAGGCTGCGGAACCCTGATTTACACAACTGGGTGGCCTTGTTGGTGGAATGGATCAGATCATTGTTCACAGGAGCGAATACATATAAAACGCTTAGCACGGTGCCTGGCATGGCATGTATTAGATCTAAGTTTTATGATTTCTGTTTTCATGCAGATGTTTAACTAAAGGGTTTAAGCACACACGTATAAAGCTGCTACACAGTCAGCTTTGGTAACAAAAGAACAAACAAAGGCATAATGATCTGCTTTGCTGGGATAATCTAGGCTCCTGAACGTCCCCGGGATGGAAGTCAGCAGCTCCCTATCTCCGACTGTCCCGCCCTCCTGGCCACACCTTACCATCCATGATCTCTCAGGTGAGCCTTTCAGGTGGGGTCCTGAGCCCTTCAACACAGCCTTCAGCGCTGAGGGGCATTCCCACGCCTCACCCTGCCTTTCTCACCGGCTCCCCATCTCTGCTCCACTGAGAATGCAGAGGAGAGACATGGGGTGGCATGTTGGTAGCAAGAAGGAGCAGGAAGGACAGGACAGGGGGTGGGTGGCTCTGAGTCCTGGTCTTGCTTGGGCCACACTGTGTGATCTCGGGCAAGACCCTTCCCTAACCACTCTTGGTTTCAGGCACATGATGGAAGAGCTGAACTGGGTTATGGGGGAGATTTTTGGCATTAAAATAGTCTATTCTAAGATAATTATCCAATAATAATAATAATAATAATAATAGAGATCAGGACACCGTAACTCTAACAATATCAAATGATAATCCCAGCCAAGCACTGATTCCTGGGACCACCTCACCATAAGCCCTGTTTACAGCTTGAACGCATTTTCACGGGGCTGGATGCGGGGGCACACGGTGCCTGATACTGAGGATCTGCCATGGAGGCTATGGGAAGAGACAAGGAGAAGATCAAGGACAGTTATAGCTATGATGGAGATGGGGACAGGGGCCTGGGGAACCTAGGGGGCTGCTGGGACCCTAGAGAGGCTGGGATTTCTGTCTTCTTTGGGTTAAACACCTGCTCTTCCACACTGAGCCAATATGGGAAACTCGATTCATACGACCACTGTTTGCTGAACTTCCATGCAGCCCCAGGCCCAGTGCCGGCCCCTCTGTCCATTCCCTCCCGGAGGTTAGTGACTACGGTAGGCAGGAATGAGAATATGGGTTATACAGCATGTGCAGAGTTATGAAGGATGCTCAGAAATGGTATGAGAGGACCCAGGGACAGGAGTGCCTCGGAGATCTGGCAGGGCCTCCCCAAAGAGGTGGCCACTGAGCTGGGGACCAGAGGCTAAGAAGGACATGCTGCGTGGGGAGTCAGGGAAGAGCATGGTAGGCAATTTGTCAAAGGTGTAGAGAGTCCCGGGGCTCCAGACACTGGGGGACCAAGCGGTAAGAGTGGTGAGAGGGAGAGAGTGCATGGTGAAGGTTGAGGCCAGCGAGGGGGGTACCCCACAAGAAAGAAGTACTGAAGGAGGAAGCTGGGGAGGGGGCTGATCTGATTTGCCTTTTCCAAGGCATTCCAAATCCAGCAGAGGACGGTGTGGAGGGGGCCCATGAATGCAGGAAGACCAGTCTGGGGACAGTGGTACCACCCGGCGAGGAGTGATAGTAGCAGAGAAGTGGAGAGAAAGGAGAGTGGGTTCAGGCTACGTGTTGGGGGTGGGCTGGCCGAGGTGGCTGATAGGTAAGACGTGGGGGCTGGAGGAAGGATAGGGAGGATCGCAGAATGGCTCCCAGGCTCCTGGCCCAAGGTATGGGGCAGATGGAGGTGTCGCATGTGGAGAGGAAGAGGCAGGGAGAAAGACAGCACCCTCCCTGGCTCATAGGCTGCCATGAGCAGGAAACGAAACGATACATGAACAACACCTAGCACACAGTAGGCACTCAATAAATGCTGATCCCTTCATCCCCTTGCTGTATTTCAAATGAGCTTCAGTGCCATGGAGTAACTTGACTCAAACCTAAGCAGGCCTGGCCCCTAGGCCAGCGGGCAGAATGGGGCTGAGGAAGAGCGAGCCGAACAGCAGGCACCGTGCCAGGGAGCCTTGCAAGGGAGCGGCGGGCTCCCTCCTGGTCAGGAGGAAGTAAGGCAGCTCTCCACCCCTGCACCCAGGTGAGGTTAGCCCCCAGAGCTCCTGAAGACAACACAGAGCGCAAGTCTATATTGCTTCTCTGTTCAGAAAGTACTTTTGCCATCCATTATCCCATTTGCTTCCTACCCCACCTGGAAGCAGAGCCATAATCTCGATTCTAGCAACAGGGAAGGAAGCTCAGGCCCCGTGTGCATTAGGGACACGTTTAGGCTCACACGTACATCAGGGCAGAGCCCGCCGAGTGTCCCCCAGCACGGGCGGCTCACGCACCAGCCACAATCGATGCAGGCCCTAGGACCTCGGTTTCAAGACCGCCCCTAAAATAATAAAAAACCAAACCTCCAAATACCTGTGGTCTGAAAATACTTATTGGCTCCGAAAACAAAGGGCAGATAAGAAATGAATGGATGTTTATTTAAATGACTACAAAATATAATGTCATGTCAACTTCACTAATGGATCCACAGAGCACACATTAAAATTTCATTATGTTGGGAAATAACGTGTAGGCTAGATTCTCCTCACTCTGCGAGAATCCCAAAGTACACAGGGAGGTTGTTAAGAAATCACAGCCAGCAGCCAGTCAGACGAGCATCTTGCGGTTAAGTAACCACGAAGACAGAATTTCCGTAATCCTTTCCAAGTGTGTTATAGCAAAAAGTTACATTGCATGTGGGATAAGGGGTTGGTTTCAGAAGGGCTGGTGCAAATCGCGGTGTGGTACCAAATGCAAACAACTAGAGCTTACGAGATCTTAGGTGTCCAGCTGTCAGGTCTCTCTGGGATCTCTTTTGTAAGTTTATTTGGTTTTCATGAAACTCTGAATCCAGAAAAAGGCTCAGAATCTTCTCTTGGGTTTTGAATCTACCAGTGTATTTTGGAGGGAATGTTTCTAGGAGGCAGAGGCAAGAGACAGGGAGAACAGAGTGGCTTCCAGAAAACCAAGGTGGGTGAGCCCATCTGTGTCCCCTGGCAGCCAGGACGCCTTACTGGAAGTGGCCCAGCAGGCGACGCTCCTCCTCCCCCGGGTTTCCCTGGGGCAGAAGGAGTGAATGTACTAAAGCTAAGAGTAGGTTCCGAATAGGTGTTTAAGGCCGGGAAGGGCAAGTCTTACCTAAGAACAAAAGTAGGTAAGGTTTGGTTTCATGGATCGTATATGCATGTCTTCATGCAGCAAATATTTACTGAGCATCTCTTCTGTTGCTCCAGACATTTGGAATACATCAGTGGACAAAAGACACAACTCTGCCCCCCCCCTCCACGGAGCTTATATTCTGGGGTAAGATGTACGTGGAGTTGGGGAGAAGGGCAGAAAACAATAAACATAATAAGTAAGAAAATGATATGGGTTGTTACAAGGTGAGAGAAGACTATAAAAAAAAGAAAAGAAAAGCAGAGATGGGTGAGAAGAATTTGGGAGTGCCAGGGAAAGAGGGGGTGCAGAGTGTGGCTAAAATAGAGTGGTTATGGCCCGCCTCATTGAGACAGTGAGGTTCAGCTTTGGTCTCAGCTTTTCAGACTGCAAAGTGGTAAGTTGTGGGGCTATCTCAGGGAAGAGAATTCCAGGCAGAAGGAACAGCAAGTGCAAAGGCCCTGGGCCGTTCATGGACGCACAAGGATCCCGGTGTGGCTGGGGTGGCTGAGTACACGGTAGTAAAAGAGGTCACGGTGGTAATGTGGACAAGATTTAGCCACTGTGACGACTGGCTAATGACTCTTCTTTGAATGAGAGAGGGTGCCTCCAGAGAGTTTTGAGCAAATGATTAATGTGATCTTATTGATGTTGAAAAGAATGTGCTAAGAATAGACTGTAGGGGAGTGGATGAGTTTTCTGCGACTGCTGTAACAAATGACCACAGACTTAAAGCAACAGGAATGTATTCTTTCTTGGTTCTGGAGGCCACAAATCCAAAATCAGTGTCACTGGGCTGAAATCTGTGCATCGGCAGGGCCACACTCCCTCTGGAGACACTCCCTCTGGAGGTGCTTGGGGCGGGGCGGGGAGGGTCTGTTCTGTGTCTCTGCCAGCTTCTGGGGGCTATGGCATTGCTTGGCCCGGGGCCACATCACTCCATTCTCTATCTCTGTGGTCACGTCATCTTCTCTGTGTGTGTCACATGTCCCTCTGCTTTTTAGGGAGACATTTAGGGCCCACCTAGATAACCCCAAATAATCGCCCCATCTCTAGATCCTTAATCACATCTGCGAAACCCTCTTTTCCAACAAGGCAATATTGGCAGGTTTCGGGGATTAGAACCTGGTATTCTCGGGGGGGCCCATGATTCAGCCTCCTCCAGAGGGTAAGGGTAGAAGCAGAGAATCCCACTAGGGTGCTTTTGGAGTCATCTGAGCAAGAGATAGGGATGGTTTGGACCAGGGCGAGGGCAGAGCAAGTGGTGTGGCGAGCTTGGATTCTTGGCCTATTTTGAAGGTAAACCCAACAGGAGCCCCTGACAGATTGAAGGCAGGGTGTGAGAGGAAAAAAGGGTTAGGGACTGACTGCGGGGCTATTCCCGGAACAACCGGAGGGTGCCTGTGTCCTCGCCGAGCCACAGAAGGCTGTGGTCAGAGGAGGGCTTGGGAGTAAGAGTGGAAATGCGGCTTTGGAAATGGGAGGTGTGAGGTGTCCTCTAGACACCTGCACAGAAATGGAGGGTAGCAGAGTCTGAGGCTTGAAAGAGAGAGAGAGAGAGAGGCCTGGGTTGGAGACTTTAATTGGGGGGGCATCAGCATTGAGATCATATTTAGAGCCGTGGAACAGGAGGGCACCAGCAAGGGAGGGTGTGTAGAGAGAGGGACCTGCGGTCTGAGCCCCAAGCCCCCCAACACAGGAGGTCCGGGGGAAGGGCAGCAGGGGTCTGGGGGAGGAAACCAGGAAGGACCAAGCCCTGAGACAGAAGGAGGATCCAGGCAGGGTCCTCTCCAGGAATCCAAGTGAAGGGAGCACATCACAGAGGAAGGGGGATAACATGGCCTCCCAGCAAAGACAAAAAACTAAGCAATGGCCCTGCTTTCTGCCAGCATCCCTCCCTCTGTCCAGTCTCGCTCCAGCAGGGACACCTGGCAGATGTCCACGTGCTCTGGAGGGGAGGCCCCTTGCAGCGCACAGAGCCCAGTGCAAAGCAGTGGCCACAGAAACTTGGTTCTGCCACAGGTGATGTGGAACATCTGGTCTACCTCCAGCAGGCTGTGGAAGAGGCTGAGCGCTCCAGACTGTCAGGCTGTGGCTCATGAGAGGCAGGCTTGGAACCTGGCCTGTCGGCCTGCAGCTGGGAGCTTAGGATAACTGGGAGAAGAGCAAGTGCTCCCAGAACACAGCGAGTGTGGCCAATCCAAGGAGTCATGGGGCTCTGCTTCGAAACAGGGATTCTGGGAGCCAGAGACCCCCAGGAGCTACTCCTGCCTCTGACACTTGCTCACTGGGAGGCAATGGGGCAAATCATCTATCCTCTCTAAGCCTCAGCATCCTTGTTTGGAAAACAGGACAGCAAAGATCTCCTCCCGGGGAGAGGAATAAGACACCATGTTCAAGCTGCCAGGCACATCGGAGGTGTTCAAAGAATTTCAGGTTTCTTCCCCCATTTTGATTTGAAACTATGTGGGTCAGTTCTGCCATAACACCCACTCACAGGGAGATGGCTCTTTTTGGGAGAGCCAGAAAGTGCAGACGGCCAGCTTGTCGACTCAGAGGCTAACGCCTGGAGCCCGATCCTCACATGGGGCTGCAGGCCTTCTGTTTCAATTCCAAAGGCCAGCCCAGTGTTGCCTGGCATCTCACAAACACATGTCCAGCAGGGAGAACATGCCAACAGCTCACAGCAAACATTGCCTCTCGACCCAAAGAATGTTCTCTGAGAACAGGGAGACACTCGGGGCATGGGTCCTGCTTCTAGTCCTGCTCTGTGTCCACTCTGTGTCCCTGGCAAACCAGCACTGCTCTCTGTGGCTTCATTTTTCTTACTTGTAAGATAAGGGGTTTGAATTCCATTTGAACTATCCTGGTCATTTTCACATTTTTGTTTTATGGCAGGAGAACACTCTCATTTTTTTTTAAAGCCTTACATGGTACCCTGATGTTTAAAACAGATTAAAGATGCCCTAGTTAAATTCGAGAGGGGAGCTCAGTCTTGCTGGGCTCAGAACCCTCTTATCCCCCAAGGTGGCCCAAGGCACTTCCACAGAACCCTAGCGATCCAAGGAACAGATTTTGAAAAATTCTGACTAAAGACAAAAATTGCCAGTGCCTCTGCGTTGAAAGCTGTATGTGATTGGAATTAGATAAATTGGTACTGATGAATATGCATTTCAAATGGCTATGTGTAAAAATGTATTTGTGTGTATGCTTTATTTCCATTTTTAACCTGCAGATAGCCAGCTAAATTCTCAATGTTTTATGCTTACTTGTTAATTTCTTGATGTCAAATTTGCTGCATGGTTATACTGTGAAGAAGGGGTTGGCTTCGTTTCTGTAGTTGGCTAAAAATGCTTTGACTATGAGAGAGAAAGAGAGAGAGATCCTGAGATAAATATTTCTAAGGTCTCACACTGGTCCAAAAATCTCAAAAATGATAACTTTTTCTTGTGGTCAATCTCAACAATGTCATGAAGCGGGTTCTGGGCTACTGAGAAATTAGAGCCAATGCTGTTCAACAGTCCGGCAGGAAGGAAGGCAAAACCAACTTTAGTTGAGCACCTACTATGTGCCAGGTACCGTCTTATACCTTATGCTAGTTAATTCTTTGACCAATGCCACAGGGTGTGAACCTCATTATTACCATCTCATGTATGGGGAAGCTGAGGCTCAGAAAGGTAAAGTGACTTAGCCAAGGTCATACAGCTAATAGGTTCAAGATTCAGACTCAGATCTATGTGCAAATACTGTGTTCTTTCCACCCCACATTGTTGCTGAGGACAAAAAGTCCCTCTGATGTCAGTGCACAGTCACTGAATTGTATTAAAAGCAATTTCTTTTATTGATCTGCAAGTTCCTGGTTCAGCTCCCACTCTCCCATCTCCATTACTAACGCTGGTCTCCCATGAACCCTGTGAGGTAAGCAGGCCGGGTACCGTCAAGCCCATCTTCTGGATAGGAACACTGAGGCTCGGAGAGATGGACTGATTTGCAGAGGGTCACCCAAAATGTGGGAAGAACTGGGGCCTTGCTTCTCCTAGTCAACAGTGTGAGCCATAAACCCTAGGGAGTTCATGCCTCCTCTTAGCCAGAACTCATTTTGTTTTCAAACTACACCCAGTTTTTTCATCAGGGTGGGCTTTTCATTTATTAGGCATTCAATTTCCCTTCCGTTCATCGTTTATTTGCTCCCGCTTTTCATTTTTTAAGAGGTGAAGGAAATGCAAATGACCAAACAAATGTCACGCATAATCCTGCAGGCTGGCTACAGCTTTTGTAACAGTCTGCTCTGTTCTAGGACAAATTGGTCTGCAAAGACCCCGCACACCTCTCAGGGCGTGCTGACACACATCCAGCCTGGAGACCACTTTTTTTGCCTGTGGCCTGCCGTGAGAGAACAATGGCAAAAGTGAGCTTTTGTTTGGTCTGCCATTCTCAAGGTTAATACATGGGGTTAAGGTCAGGGCACTGTTTCCCCGGGGCTGCAGGAAAATGTGTTTACAGAGCTCAGGGAGGGTAGCGCTGATGTCCCCACGCTGCACAAATAGTATCGCCGGGTGTGTCCCCCTCGTTCTTGGCCTTAGCTCCCTAGCTACCAGACCTGGTGCACCCCTGACACCCTGCTCTGTTCCTCGGCTCTCCTCGCCGGAGCTCTGGTGCTCTCCTTTCCAGCATGTTTTTGCTAACTGGTTATGTGTTCTCGTTCCTTCTTCCAAGAACTTGGCTCTTCACTGGGTTACAGCTGCATGCCTCCATTTTTACACCACATTCATGGGTTGCCTTGGTCTCTTAGATTTCCCGCGGCCCCTCTTGCCCTCTATACTCTGCCTCTAAGAGGTCTGACTTGTCCTCGCGGGTGGAACCCAGATACACTTGCATCCCTCAATATTCACATGTTGAGCTCCGACAGAAATAACAGCCGCTGTTGATTGCATGCTGGACGCCGTATTAAGTAAGTGCCTCTGCTCGTTGTCATCTCACATGTCAACACCCCCGGGAGACAGTTACTGCAGTATTCCTGCTTTGCAACTGAAGAAGCTGAATCTTCGAGAAAGGATAGGACTTCTCAAGATCTCACAGCTCCCAGGGGACAGAGCTGGGGTTCAACCACAGGTCTACATGGTTTTACCCACAGGCAATCCTGGCTCCCAACCTGCACATCTAGCTTCAGGAACTCAAGACCAAACAGACGTATTTCTTTTTCTTTTTCTTTTTTTTTTTTTTAAAGATTTTATTTATTTATTTGACAGAGAGAAAGACGGCCAGCGAGAGAGGGAACACAAGCAGGGGGAGGGGGAGAGGAAGAAGCAGGCTCCCAGCAGAGCAGGGATCCTGATGCGGGGTTCAATCCCAGGACCCTGGGATCATGCCCTGAGCCGAAGGCAGACGCTTAACGACTGAGCCACCCAGGCGCCCGCAAACAGATGTATTTCTGACTGGTTTCTAGCTTCAAGTGGGTCATGAGCGTACACAGACACGAACATGCATGTACACACACGTGAGCACACTCACAAGCACCCCCCTCTCATTTGGATGATTGGGACTTACATGAACTCGACTAGAGTTGAAAATGAAAAATCACCCTTAGGTCGGTGTTATTAATGCCTCATGGAAAATATCCCACTTCCGAACAATTAGGTTGATGGATTTCTTGCATTTTTTTTCTTTTTTCCACTTAAGATCACAGATGTTTACAAGAAGCAGCCAAGGTTTCTGTCTAAGCAGCATTGATTGGTATTCGTTGGCAGAAATGATCAACTTTGGATGGGCCGGCCAGGGCCTCAAGGATGAGCTGGGGTTCAGGGTGGGCAAGATTTTTGGGGAACAGGTGACCATTCCATCCTTGAGACACTGGTTTCCATGAAAAGAAGAAGAAAGTGAAGATTTGATTAAAAAGAGGACTTTTAAAATAAGTGAGACATCCAGTCTCTTCTTCCAAGAGCCGTAGGTGTCCTAATCGGACCACGAGGTAGGTGGCCTGATCTCTAAGGGATATCCCACTCAGCTCTACAATGCTGAGACCATCAGACTGGGGATCATTAAGGGAGGAGGCATCCGTAAGCCTGCCTGGGTTTGTACAATTAAACTATCTGTCAGGTTCTAGAATGATGTGAGTTCCCAGGATCTAGTTTCCCCTGAATTTCTGATTTTGGAACCACAGGTCACAGAGGGCAGCTGCAGAAGAGAGGCACAGATTTCTCCATGCAAGTTTTCCAAAACCATTTCCATCAAATTGTTAATGGTTCCACTAACAGGTGCTCTGGGACTTGGAGGCAAAGTTCACCAGCTGAGAACATCACAACTGCCAAAAAGACTCAGGGAACTGCCCAGAAGTGCCATTGGCTTACCGGGGGAGAGGGAGGGCTGGGTGAGTTTTTAGGACATCAGTCTAAAAAGGTCACAGAACACTGGCCCAGGAATTTCTGTGACACTTGTAACCCTCTCCCTGTCTCCCATGTGCCTTCTCCAGTCCTGCCCCCAAATGTCACCGGTGTGACCATCCTCAAAGGCAAACCTCAGCCAGGGTTGTACCATCTCCCCTTCCCCTCCTGGGTGAAATCCTTGAGTAGACTTCTTTTGTCTTCAGGACAAAATGGAAGTCTCTTCATCCAGCTAAGAGCTCTTGGAAAAGAGCTGGTACTTGTCTCCCTTCCTCACCCCATCCATCAAACCTCAGGCACACTTTGGATGCACTGAGCTTCTTCCTACCCCTAGGCCTTTGCCCGAGCTATTCCCTCTGCCTGGCATCCCTGTTCCCCTTTCTTCTCCACCTGGTTGACTTCTATTCATCCTTCAGGGCTTTGCTCAGGTATCACCTCCTTCAGAAAGCCTTCTCTGATTGTCTCTCCCACTTAGCAGGCATGACCAACCTAACCTAACTTAAAATTTGAGTTCCTTTCAAGCTTCCTCTTTAAAAAATATTTAACACATGGGACTAATACATTAGAACAATAAGTCAAAAGAGCAGGAGACCAGACAGCACGCAAAATGGCATCATTCGTATTAATGGCTCCCACACAGACATACACACAGGCTGTGATGGGTGCACAGCACACAGACCTGAAGGAACCATAGCAGAGCACTAATGGCCGTTACCACTGGAGGGGGGCTGTGGGCGACTGTCACTTCCTTCTTCTGTGTTTCTAAGTTATCTACATTTTATATGATGAACTGGGCTATGTCCGTAATTAGACAAAACTTAATAGGAAAGAAATAGGCTGAATATTGTGTGTGAATGTAAAGAAATAATTTTTTAAAAAGATTTATTTATTTATTTGAGAGGGGGAGGGAGAGAGAGAGAGAGAGAGAGAGAGATGGTGAGAGAGCGCACAAGCAGGGGGAGCCCAACGCAGGACTCGAACCCAGGACCCTGGGATCATGATCTCAGCTGAAGGCAGACACTTAACTGACTGAGCCACTCAGGAGCCCCAAGAAATATTTTTTTAAAAGAGAGGGTTAGATCTAAGTGGAGGGATGTCTGTGACATATAAGCAAAAAGAACAAGCTTTAGTCTAGTGTACATAGTTTCACACTAAAAATATACAAATAGGTGAATATATGCACACGCAACCACGTGTCAACAAGGAGTAAGGTATGGAGTGATATTCAGGGTTGATAATGTTGGTTATCTCAGGGGATAGGAGGTACAGATGGGGTGGCTCTTTGCCTTTATTGATCTTTGCACTGTCTTATTTTACTTGCTATTGTAAGCACGTGTCCCCGTTGTAAATATTTTGAAAAAATCAAATACAGAATAAAAGACTCCAAATAGTGGGCTGGACTACGGTGCTTACAAAATAACAATATAAGATTTCAGACAAGTCACAGTGTTGCTTCCTTAGAGTAATTTGTTAACACTTTAAATTTGGAAATGATTTTAAATTTAGAGAAAAGCTCCAGGAACAGTACAAAGAATAGTAAAAGTCATGCTCACAGACGCTTTACCCAGACTCATCCATGACTACCCTTTTGCCTCATTTGCTGGACTACTTGTTCTCTCGTGGAGTCATGTTTACTCCACACTAGGAAAAAAGTATTATAGGTTTCTATGTCACGATTTAAGGTCAGACTCATTGCCGGGGATATGAGTGGTCACTTCAGAAAAGTGCCTATTATTTCTCGGGCTCCAGACATGTTATGTGTCTACACAAATGCACGGGGATAAAGTCGTTCTTTGCAGTATTGCCGGCGGTGGGGAAACCTGGATGTCATCAAAGGATCCGACCCTGAGACCTGGTAAGATAAGCGATGGCAAATGCTTTCGGTGGTTTGCTATGAAGCAGTCAAGAACACAAGTGGGATTTGCATGAGCTAATATGAAAATATGTCTAAGGTACATCAAGTTAAAAGCGCAAAACAAAGTGTAGATCATAAACAAATTAACTGATACAAAGAAAATCTTACTCTAAGAAGAAACCTATCTCCCCGCTCCTCTTAGAGCAGCTCTTGGTGCGGAAATAGGGAAGGAGGCCATGCCCAGTCCCCCGCAGGTTTGCCGGGTGGGACGAGGTACTGGGAAGCCTTTCACGCCCTGAGTGGTCTTACCAGCACCTTCTCCCTGGCAGGCACGGATGCAAAGATGGGGACTGTCAGGACCCTGGGCTCGACCCCGCCCATGGACGTTCCACCCATCATCACAGGCAGCTATGAAACTCGTGCCAACACTGAAAACAGAGAGATTTCACATAAAAAATTCAGATTCCTAAGCCTATCTGGCAAAACCAGAGCTGCATTTGTGAGCTCAACCCTGGGCAGCAGGCGTGGCTGCCTTTAGCAGGTGGGCAGGCTCCCTTGACTAGGTCCCCCTAATCACAAAGCCCACTTCCGACCCCGGGGGGCTTTGCAACTCCTGTTCTGACGTCTTACTGGGGAGGCCCTGCCCCTGGGGCAAGTGGGATCTGAACATCTCTCCATTTCAGCTCTCAATCCAACAATATTTTCTCTAGAGTCTGTCCAAGCATATCCTAAGAAGCTCCATGGCAGAAGGAGGGCTGTTATCTTCATGAGAACACAATCCGTTACAGAGGTGAAGAGGGTTGTGGCTCAGAGAGGTGAGGTGACTTCTCCAAGGTCACACAGCAAGTTAGTCTCAAGGTCAGGACAGTGCCCAGAGCGCCAACCTCCCAGCCCGGTGCACGTTACGTTGCCTCCCACAGACCAGCGTTCAGGCTGGGTAGGGCTGAGAGTCACAGGGTTGGGTTCCCCCTGGACACAACCCAGCCCCCCTGCTGAGGCACCATCTCCTGAGCAAGACGGAGGGGGGGGTTGGCACCAACGTCCCTATCACCCAAAAGAGGCAGGTATAATAATGACAGTCACAGCTTCATCTGATGGGCAGTACAGGGCAGAAGAGAAGAGTACAACTCTGAACATGGGCTTAGCACCTATTATCTCGGTGACCTTAGGCAAGTTATTTGTCCCTTGTCTCTCCATTTCCTCCAAGGACCGCTTTGAGGATTAATGGAATTAATAGGTGTAGAGTGCTTAAACCATGTCTGGTACATAGTAAGTGTTCAATAAGCATAAATGTGTGTAATTACTAGATGGTAGGAACGATACTAAGTGCTTCACTTGCTTTATCTTGGTTCTCTCAACTGGAATCAGGGAAGTACCATTCATTCATTCATTCATTCAACAACTATTTGTGCAGTGTTTTTATGCTGGGTGCTGCGCTTGGTTCTGGGACAGAGCATTAACACTACAGAAAGCTTCCATTCTTTCTGCGTTCATGAAGCTCACATGGGGGTGGGGGACACAGATAACCAATCCATCAGTTAATCAGCAGTCAGGAGATGCATGCCGTGAAGGGAAGTAACAGAGTAAGGGACAGAGAATGAGGATGGGTAGGGAGTTAAGTAAGGAATTTGGAGCAGCGTGGTGAGAAAAGGCTCCCCCTACAAAGTGCATTTCAGCAGAGACCCAACCGAAGTGAGAAAGGGATCAGCAAATGAATGCAGGAACAGTGTTCTTGGCAGAAGAGAGGCCATGGCCTTGACATGGGAACAAAAGGCTGGCGATGTGGGATGTTCAAGGACAGACGGAGGTCTTAGTGGCTGGACCCCATGAGCAAGAGGGACAGAGGCTGGGCACAGGGCAAGGAGGGAGGAAAGGATCAAGCCTTATGCTCTGCTCTTTGTTTTACAGAGGAAGACACTGAAGCCGAGTTAAATAACTTTCCCAAAAGTGATCAAAATGATGAGCAGTAGAACCAGGGACTGGAACCCAAGACAGTCTGGCTTCAAGGCACATATATTCTTAGCCATCGGCAAATACGTTGCTTTGGGCACGAACAACCAAAAAGACAGTGGAAATCTAGACACACCTATCCCCGTTAGTCCTGCCTCAAACTATCTTCTGGGAAAGTAGGCACAGCGTAAGCGTCAGTGGAGGGGCCCGGGGCATGTGTGTGCCTCCGGGGAGGGGGTGCAGAGCAGAAAGGAAGAGACTCCCTTTCTCTCCTGGCACATGCATGTTCACCTTGGCAGCTCTGCTCAGTCCTTGGGGTAATGGTGAGGGCTCTCGGGGCTTACATGAGAAGTGGCATTTGCCCAAAACATGTCAGTTCTTGGGGCATCTCAGAGGTGACAGTTTAAAACACCAAAGGCACTTAAATAAAAATAGCACATTTCTAAAGGCATCCTCTTTCATAATGATGTATTAGATCTCCATCTCTGGTGGCATTATCTTACACAGCGATATATTGTGCCGTTACAATTTACGCCCAACAGTCTGCAAAACCAGGGTCATAAAACCCTGTAATTTCTAACAGAATCTTGCAAACCTATGTATTTATATATGTGTAGATACCATTGCCTGGCCTTCCATACGCGGCAGCCACTTGGTTCAGAAGTCAGGCTCAAAGCCACTCCCTCCAACCTATTCCCCAAATTCGGGGCTCCCCAGACAAGGTGAGGTATCAGGGCCAGGACTCCCTCCCCCCCCACCACCGACTGAGCAGCAAATTAAGCAAAGGGCTGTGTTTTCATGGTAGCGGAAAACAAAGGTTCTAAAATAACAAGATTTGGTGGAAAGAACAAGGAGGGACAGTCTGGAGACCCAAATGTGAGTCTGGGCTTGATCATTTATTTTAGGGTCCTACTGGGTCATCCGATCACATGCTCCCACTAGATGTCATGCACGGAGCCAGAGTTAGACACGTCCCCTGCCTTTCAGGGTAGTGTTTCTCAAACCTCAACACGTGTATAAATCACCTGTACCCTGTTATCCACACACGCTGGGCTCCAACCCCGGGGCTTCTGATTTGGGTCTGGGCCCCAAATTTGCTTTTCTAATGAGCTGCTGGTCCTGGGACCCCACTTGGAGTCATTCTGTCCCACCCATTCTGTCTGTTCTGGGTGGCTTTGGGGACCTCCATATAAAAAATGTGGAGAGAGCTGATCTGGCCACGTTATCACCGCAGGGTGGGGCAGATCTATAGAGAGAGCCTGGTCTCCTGGACCCCGAGGGCAGTGCTCTTCCGTTGGGCCACCCAGCCTGTCTCCTCCTGGCTTTGTCCCCAAGAATACTGCAAAGCCGCTGGAGCAACCGCATTTCGGGGAGGCCACTGGGATGCATGTGGCTCGCAGCAGAACCCGCCAGGCGCATTAACTCTGCGGGGGCCGGTTGGAGCACTCAGCACAGGCCACTCTGAGCTTCCCAGGGCTCCCCTGAAGGTCAGGCAGAATCATCTAATGGCTCTTTGAAGGGAAAATGATGGTCTGATAGTTTTATCCTGCTGAAGCTCATCCCCTCCAACAGCCACACGATAGATCGCTGCGGCCAGGGGGCCAAGGAGTGCAGGTCCGTACTGCACTGCAAGGCAGAACGCCTTGTCACGAGAGGCCCTAAGTGACTTATGGGATCAAGGCGGCAGGCAGGGATGCCAGGCTGGGCTGAGCCCTGCAGGCCACCTCCCCCGCGTCGTCCCAATGCCGGCTCCCTGCCCCCTTCCTCTGGGAGAAGCCCCGTCCCTCCCCAGGGCTTGGCTTCTCACCACCACCCCTCACTGGCCACCAGCACAGTGCAGGTCCTGGCCCTTGGGCATCTGTGCAGAAACGAGCCCGGGCAGACCGAACGCTGGCCTCCCACAGCCGCTGAGCGTGATTGCAAAGATGCTTTATTGCCACTAGATTGCTTGTCCTTGGGTCCCGCCTCTTCAGAACTGCTTTAAGCCTCTCCGACAAACATTTTGATTTCATTCCTTATTGCTCCGATCTGACTACAGACCCTCACTCTCCTGATTTGACTGCAGACTTAGAAATAAATATCTGAGTGGGCCCTCGTCGAAGGACTGTTTTTACCCAGTAAAAAATCCATTTGTGACTGACATAATATCCTGGCCCTCCATCATTAATTTCAGAAACTGGGGTTTCCAGCATTGTTAGATTTCCCCCCATATGTCCCAGTCACCACCTACCCTCTTGAGCAAGGACACTCCAGCATGAATATGGTCTCCTGCCTTCCCCTTGTCTTCTCCATCACAGCATCTTTGGGGCTCGTGTTCCTGCCATTCATTCCTTCCACACCTGTTCTCTGAGCTGCTATGATGCACCCAGGGCTGGGTACTGGGTCCTTGCCCTTGGGGAGTTTCCGGGCTCAAGGGGGAAACTGCAAGGAAATGGGGGACTAGGCTTTGTCGGGAGCCCCATGGTGACCTGGAGAAAGTCAATTCTCACTGAGTGAGCAAGGCTTCTGGTTCCTGCCCCCGGGGGGAGAGAGTCAAGCATGCAGATCCTTGCCATAGAACAGTCCAGATGCTCATAGCATCAACCACGACCGAGCACTTTAGGTATGTTGGCTCACTTCATCCTAGGAGGTAAACACTATTATTACATCATCCACATTTTGCACCTAGGAGTGACTTGTGAGCAGCGGAGTCAGGATCTGAACTCAGGAAGTTGCCTCCTGAGTTCATGCTTTAAACACGCAAGCCTAGTCACGAGTGCGATGGTGGTAAAGGCAGGGGAGCTGGTGGTGGCCTTGATCTGGAAGCGTTTCCAGTCTCAGAGGAAGCGGGCTGGCCAGCTCAGGCCCTCTGCATCTGTGCAGGATGCCCATGGCTTCTCTCTGCCACTCGAGTGTGACTATCAGGGGCCCCTGCAAGGCAGCATCTGCAGAACGGAGTAATGAAGGGGAGCTGGTGTGTGACCAGGCTGTCAGGCTGGTGGAGATGGAACAGTGTGTGCTGGGAATGGGTGGTAAGTCCATGTGGGCTCTGCTCAGCCATGGAAACTCTCCCAGTGTCTGCTAGGAAGGACCTCCAGGGCTGACTGACCAGCCCCGGAATAGGTTTCAAAACCCACCTGCCTGCTTCAAAATTCGCTGACCCCTCTGCACCCCACAAGGGTCTCTTTCCCTTTCTCTCTCTCTCTCTCTCTCTCTCTCTCTCTCTAAAGATTTTATTTATTTGAGAGAGAGAGAGAGCATGAGAGGGGGGAGGGTCAGAGGGAGAAGCCTGATGCGGGACTCGATCCAGTGGCTCCGGGACCATGACCTGAGCCAAAGACAGTTGTTTAACCAACTGAGCCACCCAGGCACCCCTTCTCTATGCTTCCTAAGAATAGAAGGAAGGAGGGAAAGAGAGGGAGGGAATGAAGCAGGCAGGCAGGCAGGAGAGGATAAAAGGTGTGTAGCGGCTCAAATGCCTTGTAGTACGATGCCTGTCCAACGCCTGCCTGATCCGGTGTCCCCCTCCCTCCCAAATTCTGGGCCTCAACCACTTTCTAAACTCACTTACCGCAGTCTCCCGAAGGACCATTCATTTATTTAAAATGAATCTACGTGTCCACAACGAGACAAAACCTCCGCTAGACTCTGGTTAAACAGAGCACAGCAGACAGTCCCTGCCACTGATCGACATTAAACAAATAAATACACGGGTAAATGAGTGATTACACGTTGGGCTGAGTGCTACAGCAACAGAACAAGGTCCATGAGAGGGAAAGACGGGGTCGGAATGGGGGAGAAAGCCATTGCGATGCGCAGGGATGCGTATGGAGTGGGAGCTTACGGCTGCCGTGGAATGAGGGGCAGACACCCAGGTCTCCCCAGGCAGGTGGTGCCAGAGGCTAAGCAGAAAGACGCCAGAGGACTTGGAAGACAGGCACGGCTGTTCGCTCTGTGTAAGTGAGCTATTTAAGGGGAATGTTAGGGATGCTGCTTTCTTCATTACCCGGACTGCGGGCTCCCCGAGGGAAGGGCGTCAGGTTGTTACTCACCTGGGTATTCTGGCCCTAGCCGGGTGCTCTGTGTTTACTTACTTGTATAGACACCACTGGTTACACAGAGGGCAAGCTGTGACCTCCGCAGAGGCACGTGTCCAGTGAAGCGTGTTCATTCAGCACCCTGCCCCCCCCCACTGTCCCTTAAGGTAATGCACGTCCAGAAGGACTGCTGTCCATCTGGCACACGTACCATGTGCTGTGGGTCTGGGCTGTGAGCCCAGAGGCCTATCTGTAAGTTGCAATTTTTGGCTTTTTGTGTTCCGGTGAGTAAACCCGTTCCTCCAAAGAAAATCTTGGGGGGTAGATTGACGATGGGAAATGGACAAAAGCAGAGAGGCTCGGCCCAGATCACACACAGGCTAGAGCCACCAGTCCTCTCCCAGGCGCTTCTGGAGAGAGCCGGTTGGATGACACCCCTTGGCCCAGACCTTCTCTGGAGTGGGGGCTCCCTTCTCTGGCCCCATGAACACCAGCGTGTGCCTGTTCCCGTTCTGCCTGGGCTCCCGCCTGCGGTGAAGGAGCACTCCAGAGTCGGGGACCACTCTGCACCAGGAACAACCATGTCCATCATCCCGCAGGATGCGCGGGGATGCGCAGGCCTGGGTGTAAGACCGTGCGCCCACGGGCCGCAGAGCTCTGCTCTCCACTGCAGCTCCCTGCAATGCTCCTCTGGGCACTCCTTCTCCTCTGGAGGGAAGGGAGCAGGCTGCCATGGCCGCTGAGTAGCAGCAGGTCCCCAAATTGCAAGGCTGGGAACCTGGGAGAGGGTGAGAGATGGGGAGTGGATGCACGGAGGGCAAGAGGTTTGGGCTAGCGTCCCGCTCTGCCTCCCGCCATCTGTGTGACCTTGGGCAAGTGATGGAACCACTCTGAGCCTCTCTTTCAGCATCAGTAAAAGCCCCCTCACCATGTTATGGTGATGAGCAAGTGAGATAATGCGAGTGGAGTCAGTCAGCAAAAGGCAAAAAGCCTGCGGCCGGTGTTTGTAAAACACTCCGCAGGCTATCATGTCAGCGCCGCGAGCCTCCGTGAAGGGACCTGCGGAGGAGCTGTGCAGAGCATGCAGGATGGGCACGCAGGCGGGCGCTCTGGTGGCAGCTCTTACAAGGGTACCCGCCAGGTTCCCATGGGTCCCACTGTGTACACGGCACGGTGCTAAGTCCTCTGTGTGCAGCCCCTCCACTCAACACTCCCCGTAACCCTAGGAAGCAGGTGCGGTTATTCTCCTTGTGTTACAGATGAGGAATCCCAGGCACAGAGATGTGAAGCCACCCTCACACAGACACACAGCTGGTCGCTAGAGGAGGTGGAAACTGACCACGAGCTGCCTGACTCCGGACCTGCTCAGAACCATCTTAGCGCTGAGCCTCCGCTCCGGGCCACTCGCCGCTCTCAACGTACAGCGGGGGCCCAGTGTGCAGGAAGCAGACGTTTCTCCCCCTCCCCCACGCCCAAGCCGGCTCCGTTTTCCAGCGCAGTGCCAGACCTGGGGTGGAGAGATCCGTGTTTTGGCTCCCGTGTTTCCACTCCAAAGCTCTGTGGCTTGGATTAATTCAGCCACCTTCTCCAGACCTCAGTCTCCCCAGTATAACCCTATCGGCAGGGGTGAGGGTGTTAGCCGTTTGGGGTACGAGGACAGGATCTGAACAGCTACTAGGAAGAGCAACAGTTTGGAAACAGCGAGAGCCAAGCCAGAGTCACCCACACTTGGGGGAAAACAATTCCCAGCACCAGCCTAGTGAAGACGGGATCTGTCTGGGACGTGCTGACTCGGCTGACGTTCTGAACACCTGACCATGGTTCACCTTCACCTTAGGGGAGCGGGAAGTGAAGGTGGAGGTAAGAACTGTGTGCTGTGGGACCTTCCCTGGGCCTCGTGACTCCAGTACCGCAGACGCCTCTTCCTCCCCAGATGTGCCATTTTCATTTGGGGCTCCTTTCCTTCAGGGTCCAGGCTGTTTTCATTGCTGGGGTGTTTGCATCCACCCTGCCTTATCTGCCTGGTCGATCCCTTCTCAACGGAAGTGTGGGGACACCTCTTCTAGAAAGCCCTCCTGGATTAGGTGCCTTGACTCTGGTTCCCATAGTCCTGGGCTGACCTCTACCTTGGGGGGTTGGGCACCAGGTGGTCCCTGCCTGTTCCTTCCTTTGTCTTCCCATAGGGCAGTGAGCCCCTGGGGGCAGGTGCGTCACTCCTGGCTGTCCTTCCCAGCATCCAGCACCCAGCCGGGCAGGGAGGAGGGGCACAAATGTAGGAGAACAAAGGTGCGGTTCTTTCTGTCTAATGTGAGATCTTTATGATCAAGCCCTATCGTTCCTCTCCTTCATGCCCTCACAAGCTTCCCGTTCCATGGAGACTGAAATCCAAACCCCCAATCCAGAAGCGTGGGAAGCACTCCTGGCCCCACTGCCCTCACCTCCTGCCCCATGGCCACACCAGTCCTCTTGCTGGTCCTCGAGCACACCCAGTTCCTTCCCACCCAGAGTCTTTTCAGTAGCTTCTCTCCTGGGGAGCTTCACACGTTTGACCCCTTGTCTCTTAGACCTTGGCTCCAAGGCTGCTCTCCAGAGAGACCTACCCTGACCACGGGACTCAGAGGCACTGGGTCAGCACCGCGTTATGGCTTCGCACAGCGCATGTGTGTTTTTATCCTTCTCCCCCTCTAGAATAAAAGCCCCAGAAGGGCAGGAACCTGGGCTGTCCTTTCCTTCCTTGTCTCCACAGCCCTGAGAATAATGCCTGATTCAGAGCAGGCTTTCAATAAATATCTGCCTTATGAAAGAACGAAAAGTAAGTTCCCTTCCCATACCAACCACTTGTGATTAATGGAAACAACAAACTCTGTTTTTCATTTGGATCGAAAAGAAGGTCTGATCTTGGATGTCGTTCAAAGAAGCAAAAGAGAGTGGAAATATTCCTCCTCCCTCCTTTCCCTCCCTCTCTTCCTCCCCCCTTCCTTCCTCCCTCCCTTCCTTCCTCCCTTCCTTCCCTCCCTTCCTCCGTCTTTTCCTTCCTTCCTTCCTTCCTTCCTTCCTTCCTTCCTTCCTTCCCTCCTTCCTCCCTCCCTCCCTCCTTTCCCACTCTCCCTCCCTTCCCTTTGTCTTCCCTCCTTCCTTCCCTCCTTCCTCCCTCCTTCCTTCCCTTCCTGTGGTGGGCAGTTGCTGCCTTCCCATCCCCTGAGCTGCAGTCGGACCTGCCACCTGGTGGTCTCAGTCCTGACCTAGATTGATCCCCCCGTCTGCACACCCGTGGCTGCCTCCTCAAGCATGCTTCCCCGACATGACATCTGGAACCAGACACTAAGTGGATGATCGCTATGATTAAACCGCCTTTTAATTATTCAATGAGATGTCAAAGGTGTGCACCATTGTGACATTATAATGGACTCTGACTCCCTCGCAAATGTCGAGAAAGGCAGGGGACCATTACCTTGTCAAAATGTTCCCTCCTAGTGACTTTATTTCCCATACACCAACTAATTTTTCAAGTAGCACAGAAAGGTGGAGTGAAGCGAGGTGGTTGACAAGGGCTCCCGCTCAGAGTGATTTAGGCAACACGAGGGTTTGGTGCATTCTGTCTGGATGTGACAAATCGCCTACTTTTGGAAATTCATTGATTCTCAAACAAAATGAAGTTTTAGAGGTAATCAATCAACATTTCTCGGTTGCTCGCTGGGCAGAGGGGCTTCAGATGGGCAGAAGCTTGGGGCAAGGATGGGGCAGGAACAAGAGAAAGCACACACTACTATGGTCCCACCAGGGCTTTGTTTGATTAATGAGATAAGCACTGACTGAGGATTTACTATGCCAAGTATACGGTACCAGGTGACAGCCTACACGGAGAGGTGGGACATGACACACGCGTGCATGTGTGCACACACACCCAGAGGCAGCAGGGAGTGCTGGTTTGCCCTGGAAATAGTAAGAGCTGCGCCCAGGCCCAGAACTGTCTCCAACAACTTGTGCAACTTTGGATAAGTCAGCTCCTGGGGCCCTGGCTGACTCAACTCTCCCAGGGTGAGTGGCTTGAATTGTTTCTAAGATACACCTCTCTAGCCGATTGACTCCATGCCACACGCCCTCATTGATGACGGATCAGCATGCATCCATGGGTCACTGATTCTGAAAGCGACACTGAGCCAGGACCACGGGGGATGAAGACGAATCTGACAAGGCTCCTGCTTCCAAGAAACTCAGAGTAGAGCCTGGACCTCGGCAAACAGGCAGCAGCGAAGGCTAATTCCTGCTTGCCAATGACAGGGGTGATGGGAATTCAGGGAAAGGAGCAATCATTGTGGGCTTTGGAAGCTGCCAGGGTTTTCTTGAAGGGGGAGGAAGTGACTGCTTTTGGGGCAGGATGTCCAGAATGCAGGGGAGACAGAGGGCAGGCCAGGCCCGGGAGAGAGAAAGGTGAACAGGGCATGACGGGGATGAGTGGCAGGGGGCAGTGAAGCCACAGGTCACTGGTGCTGACTCCAGGGACCAAGGACTCATCCATTCTGTTTGCCGGGGATGGTGGGGAACATTGAACACCCAGAAGCCTTTCTGTCTCTGAGCCACAGTACCAGGCCTCACTGTGCATGCTTCAAGGGCTGTGCCTCAAAGGACATGTGACCCAAGCTATGTCAACTGGATGCTCTCTCCAGCACTTTGACTTGAATGCAGTTAGTCCTGGACATGAAAAGTGCCTGGTGTTCATTCATTCCAGGGACAGGGCCCTCATATGACTGAAAGGTCATTACTACCACCTTATAACCCTATGGTTCCTCAGTTCCTGCCTTTTCTCAGCCTGGTTTCCCAGCATTTGTGTGTGTGTTCACCTGTGTGCATGTGTGTGTGCATGCATGGCACTTGTGTGGGTCCCATCTCCCTAACTAGGTTCTAGCCTAGTACCATGCTTGGTATAGGAAATCTCATTCAGTGGTTGGTTGATTAAACAAAACACTTCAGCACTACGGATTCTGTGAGCTCCCTGATATCCTTCTAATATAGTCCCTTTTGCTTACTTTAGCCAGGCTCAGCTTTGATTGCTGACCAACGAACCCTAACTAATAGCCATCCATCCATCTACTCAACCATCCATCCATTCATCCATCCACTCATCCATCCATCCACTCATCCATCCATCCATACACTCATCCATCCATCCATCCATCCATCCATCCATCCATCCATCCTTTTATCTACTCCCAATGAATGGTTATTCATTCATTCCCTGGACTATAATTGGGGTGTTCAGGACAAGTGGGAAATATATGAGGATAGAAAAGGAACACATAGTTGAAGGAAACTGAGAAAGCCATAAGGAGTTTAAAAATTAATCCTATAACAACAAGCAATTTAGTGTAAAGTAATAGAACACAGATGGCCCACTAGATAAAGAAGCATCAGGGCCAGCTGGGGTTTTCTGTGGTGGTGGTGGTGGGGGGGGTTCTTTGGAGGCACAGATTTTTTTTAAGAGAAAAGTTTAAAGGAAACCAACACACATAGATCATCCAGTACCACACCACGTGATTATACAGTAGTGATCTCCCTTGTTTCCCAACCACCCAATAAAGTAGGTGTCAACAACCCCATTTTGTGGAAACTGAGGCTCAGAAAGTTTGGGCAGCTTGATGTAGGTCACATCTATTAAATGGCAGAATCCGTATTCAAACTCAGGGCTTACTGCCTCTGACACTCTTGCCCTCCCTACTACTCCGTATCACCTAAGACTACCACTGTGCACCTGGGGTAAGTGGGTGCGTTCCCTGGGATTCAGCTTCCTCCTCTACAATAGGGGAACAGGTGTGATATCTCCTGTCTTTTGTCTGCAGGGGCCCACATGCCTTGCATTGTGAGCAGGGCCCTAAAAGAGCTTCTGGAAGCTTGCTTCCCCTGGGTCCCTGTGTTTCGTCAGACTCAGACCAGTTTTTACGTTGACTTTTTGACTTGAGACCGTTGCACCACGCAGGTAGGAGGTATTCAGATCCCTCACCCACACTGCACAAGCTTGCAGACCCTAGTTTTTGCAGAAGATTGCCCACTCCCACCTGGAACCTCTAGTGGATACCTAGCTTCCTTGTGCTCTGGATGGGGTTTTCTACTCCTCTTTAACAGAAGGGCAGGTCCTCTAGAGTCCTTTATGCAGAGGCCCTGTGAACAGGAGTTAACCATGCTCCCTGAGCACCCCCCTCCCCCAGCCCATCCCTTAGCCCGGAGCCTAGGACCTAGTCCCACAGCACCCCCCCACGCCCCCGCCAAGGCAACTGTGTGGTTAGTACTCTGAATTTAATAAGGTCCTTCATTGTTTCTGGAACCTCAGGATAGATTTTTCTTCTTTCTCTGCCCTCTCTCTCCCTCTCTCCCTCTCTCCCTTCCTCCCTGCCTTCCTGACTTCCTGCCTTCTTGCCCGCCTGCCTGCTTTCCTGTGTTCCTTCTCGTCTGCGTCCTTAAAAACATTGGGAGTGGTGGTAAAAATCTTTTCTGTGTTTGAAGCAGTGGAGAGTCCTGGCCAGCATAGACAGCCTCATGGTCCAAGGTTCCACCACTTGTTGATTCTTACAGGAAGCAGAGGGGAGAGTTTCAGATCTGAGCCCACTCACACTCCCTGTTCCCAGCAGGCTTTGCGGTCCAGGTGGGAAGCCCTCCTCTCCAGCCATGTGAATTCTTCTTTCCCACCTAATGTGCCCCTGTGCTTAGCCTTCACTCTAACCACACACAGATCCCATTTACAATTTTTACTGTCCACAGTGAGTGAGTTTTTTAATCAATAAACGAATGCATTGCAAAATCAATTGGTTAAAAAAATATCTTACCTTTTCCTTCGCGCACCCACCCAAGCCCCTAGGTTGGCAAGTTGCTTCCATTAAAAGGAAGAAAACACTTTGATCTAATCATCTTTACGTCTTGAGATGATAAGCCTGCATACTGATTACAGAACTAATTATGTTATAATGAGCCCATTTCCTCATCCTAGTCCCCTCTCACCTGAGGGAAGAGTTTCCTGGCTGCTCTCCCTGGGAAGAACCAGACCCTCCCCCCATCCTCTCTCTGCACCGCTTCCAGAATAGGCTTTTTGAAATGCAAATCTGAGCCTGTCAATCCCATGCTGCCTTTTTAAAATTCTTCTCTGGTCCACCATTACCTTACAGGGGGTCTCAAACTCCTGTGGGCAGTACTAGGCCTACATGAAACGGTTTTGTTTGGTCCACATGGAATGTTAAACATTGCATTTTATTTTATTTTAAAGATTTTATTTATTTTTTATTGAAATAGGGTGCACACCAGCAGGGGAAGAGGGAAAGGAGAGAGAATCTCAAGCAGACTCCACGCTGAGCTTGGAGCCCAATGCAGTCTTCCATCCCAGGACCCTGAGATCAGAACCTGAGCTGTGATTCAAGAGTCCAACGCTTAACCGACTATGCCACTCAGGCATCCCAGAACTTTAACCACTTTAATTAGGATGCCTGTAGGCAGGATGAGGGGACTGCTGTTGGCCAGTGGGCTTACTATCCCTATCTGCTCCTTACTTGGCTATTCCTTACATTACCAGTCTAAGCCTTAAAGACAACTTCATTTCCAACCCTGAATGAAGGTTGCATTGCCCAAATAAAACCTTCCCTTCATAACTTGGCCGGACTGACAATAACTCTACCCAGCTGAACAGTTTCAGGAAGAATGTAACTAGCTTCTGTTTACTGAGCAGCAATTACATGCCAGGCCCAGCGGTAAGCACATTACAGACACGATCCCACGTGAGCTGCACAGTAACGCCTGGCAGGGGAGGCTGTTAAGGATCGAGGAGACTGGGGCTTGCCTAAGGTCTGAAAGCTAAGAAATGGCCGTGGACCATGGATTCAAGCACATCTGGTTCCAAAGCCAATGCTTATAACCTCTATGCTGGACGGCCTTCCATTTCCAAACTGGGGACGGGCCTGCCCTTTGTTGGTAGCTCACTGTTTGCAGTGACTATACCCCCTTGTCGTATCTCTCTCCCCTAGACTTCTGTGTCAGCCCTCTCCTGATTTCCCTCCCACTTCCCTGACCCTTGCTTTTCCAGCTCCCCTGCTTCCTGACCCTGAATGTTGACACACCCAGCGCCCCGTGCTCAACTCACTGCTCGCCTCTGTCTGCATACTCTCCTTCAACCACCCTGTGTAATCTCATGCCTCCTAGTCCTGTCATTCCACCATGACTCCTGAGTCCCTACCTCCTGGCCCGACCTCTCCCTGAACACCTGGCTTACATGTCCAACTGCCCACTAGGATACCCACTCATTTTTTCAATCTGAGCATGGCTGAAATGTTGAGTTCTACCTACCCCCTACACACATACCTCTCCTGTCTCCCAAATCTACTGTCCCCTGGCCTTTGCCCTCTCAGTGTGTAATACCAGCATCGGCCCAGTAGCTCAGCCCCACAACCTGGGAGTTCTTCTTGAGTCTTTTTATCAGTGATACGCCACAGCCAATCCAACATCAGGTCCCATTGGGTCCACCCTCAACATATCTCAAACTGGATCACTCTCACCATCTCTACCATCAAAACCTGCTCCAGTCCACAGCATTTCTCATCCCAAATACTGCATCTGTATCCTAACCTGTCGTCCTGCCTCCATTCTTATTCACTCTTATCCAACCTTTGAAGCCAGAGTGATCTTCTCAGAGAATATATTAATTCAGGTGCTTCCATACCTTTTAAACTCTCTCAAGGGCTTCTCTCTGCCCTGGAAATAATCTCCACATTTAGCCCAGCTTACAAGGCTTGCCACAATTTAGCCTATGTCTACCTCTCCGACATCAGTTCATACCACTCTCTCCTTCTTCCTCTTTGCTCAAGACACATAGGCCTTCTTTTCATCTCTCCAACAGCCACGTTCATTATCACCTCAGAGCCTTTGCGTTGGGTCCCTTCTACCTGGGACACTCTGCCCCTAGATCTTCTCCTGGTTGCACCCCTCTATCATTAAGTTCTCAGTTCAAATGTCCCCATCCCAGGCAAGACTTCCTGACTACACAAGCTGAAAGCATCTTGCAAGGCCTTTCTCCATCACTCCATATCCTCCCATCCTAGTTCACTGTCTTCATTCAGAGTCTTCAACATCATCTAAAATTATTTATGCTTAGCATCTATCTCCAGCAACCCACCCCCATCTTCTAGACCATAAGCCCCGTGAGACCAGGGATTGTGCCTGTTTTGTTTGTTCGCTGTGGTCCAGTGCTAATGTGGTCTGGCACATAGTAGGCACTCAATTAATACTTGCTGGATGAATGACAGAAACTTCTGAAAGGTGGACCGAGTTCTGAAATTTGAAGGTGATTTTAGGTAAGCAACTATTTAGTGATCACTTACTTTGTATACATAGAGAAGTGTAAGGCTCTGAGGAAAATTGTCTTCTTAGTACATAAACCCATGGGCTCTACATTGCACATGGTAGTATTATGACTACCATCATCACCCTCACCATCATCACCACCACCACCATCATCACCACCACCACCATCACCAACACACCATCATCACCTTCACCATCATCAGTCATCATCATGATTATTACCTCTGTGACCATCACCATCACCACCACCACCACCATCATCATCAGTAACATTAGTCTCCAACATGCTAGTAATTTACATTGAATAAAACCATTTTTTAATACATGATCTCTTTGGATTCTCAGATCATTCCAGTGAGGGGAGGTCAGTCCCTAATTGTTGTTCACATTTTCCAAATGAGGAAACGAAGCCTCAAGAGGGAAGTCACTTGCCAGAGATCACTCAGCTCCAAGGTGAAAGAGAAGAGACTCAGATCCAGCACTTGGGCTGCGCACCCAGTTCTGGCTGACCTGCCTCCTTCTTGTGTCACCTGGAGGCAGAGGAGGCAAGCCACGCCCAGGATTCACTCCTATTTTAACAACACCCACCTAAGACATTGCCCCCAAGTCTGTACATTTTCATTCTGGCAGTGTAGAGAGGGGATAGCATTTCAATGGCAATCCATTACATTTTATGACTGCTAAAGGGGAAAAAAAAAATAAAAGCTTAAGGTGAGTTTAGGAGGACTTTTTGGTTGGTTAAAGAAAAAAAATTAGTAAATTAAAAGAGTGGAAAAAAATAAATTACTAGTGACTGTTTTTACTGCCTGAGCCTACAAGCTGGAGTGGAGAATTAAAAAGTTATATAGCTCGGGCTTCTAACCATGACTTATCACAGACAAATCCTCCATATTTATAGCTTTCTCCTTTTTCTCCCATCTCAAGATAGTGAGCAATCCCCTGATATAGGGCTGCCTCTCTCTGCCTGTGAGTCCTGTGGGCCGTGCGTGCTCAGTAGAGCTGTGACAGCTGAGAACACAGGGAGGACCTGGGGCGGGGGCGGGCAGGGGGTGTGGAGGGTGCTGGTGGGGAGGTGTGTACTCTGTGCAGGGCTCAGGGAGGAGAAGGAAGGCCTTGGAGAAGCCAAGCAGTAGCAGCCAACGCTCTGTGCCAGAAGCTGTTCTCGCAACACATCTGGTCCTCACCACCGCAAATATCTCTAATACCCCCATTTTACAGACGGGGACGTTGAGGCCCACAGAGATTAAACAGCCTGCCCAAGTTCATGCACAGTAAACAGTCTCTCAAGGTCCCCGTCCTTAAAGACTTTAAAAACCAGCAGGGGGAAAGGAAAGGGTAAAAGAAGAATGGGAGAAATTTCTGAGGGAAACAAACATTAACTGCGCGTTTGCTTTGTGCCAGGCTCCGTGAAGAATTTTGCCTGGCCATCTTTTTTCCTCCTCACAGCCACTCTGTGGAAACAGGTGGTATTCATGCCCATTTCACAGATAAGGAAACTGAGGCACAGTAAATTAATAAAGCACTCAAAGTCAGTTTGGAAGCTGTAATGCTGGGATTAGAACTGATGTCTGTCTGGCTCTCTTATTTCCTGGCTGGACAACCTTGACCTAGTTACCCGAGCCTCCGTATCCTTACCTGGGCAAGAGGAACGGCATTCTCTACTCTCAGGCTGACCTCTCGGGCACTGAATGGGAAGCCCCTTATAAACACATGGCACAGAGAAGCAAAGTCTGGTCCAGCACCCTCCCTGCAGGCAGGCAGAGATGAGCTGTTCCCTCATCTTCTAGAGATGAGACCGAGGACCAGAGATTCTAAGGTGACCCTCATGGCCACAGAGCCAACACAACAGAGGTTGAAACTGGGCCGCCTGCCTCCTGGTGTAGAGCTCCAATGTTCGCTGGTAAGAGGGACCCTCACCGGGGACAAGACAGGACATAAGCAGGTACAAATTATGGACAGCAACAAATCTGAACATGGAAACAAGTAACCCTAGACTTCTCTCTTTCTTTTTTTGAAAGAGAGAGGAGGTGGGGAGGGACAGGCAGGGGCAGAGGGAGAGAGAATCCTAAGCAGGCTTCACGCCCGGTGTGGAGCCTGACACAGGGCTCGATCTCATGACCCTGAGATCATGACCTGCACTGAAATCAAGAGTTGGATGCTTAACCTACTGAGCCACCGAGGCGCTCTGACCCTGGATTTCAAGGTCACTGTCTTGTTGCCTTTTTCGATGACGCAGGCTCATAGAATTAGCTTATCCTAGGAAGACTGCGTACATCAGTTAGTCTAAAGACTCTCAATCCCTGGGGAAAAATAGCCACGTTTGGGTGTTATCTCAAGCCAATGAAATCAGAACCCTTGGGGGGTTGAGCTTAGAGCTTTAGTAATAGGTTTTTTTAAGTTCTCCCAGGTGATTCTAATGCACAAAGTGGAGAAATACTGATTTATGACCTCCTCAATTTTTCAGATGTGGACCAGAGGCCCAGAGAGGGACAGCTAAGGGCCCAGGGTTGCTCAGTGCTCAGTGGCATAGTGCAGACGCTAGTCTCCTGGCTCCCAGCTGGAAGTCTTCCTCCGCTCCCTGTACTCTGGTCATAGGGACCAGGCCATCCTGGTGTCCCCTGGTGCCTGAGAGGTGGACACCTCCAGGTCCCAGTCTCCCAAATCCGCCCTCTCCTCCAGCATCTCATGTCCCTAGAGAGAGCCCTGGGACTTGGGAGGCCCGAGCCGAGTACATCGTACACGTCTGCACCTGGGCTGGTCTACACACTGCAAAGCGAAGTGGCGAACCAAGGCAATTACCTAATGTATTAGCAAGTCTGTCCCTGCGGCACTCCTGTGAGCCAAAGTAATAAATACAAAATGGTAATTTCTCTCTGGAAGCCTGGCTCCGGCCTCCCACCCAATTCCCCTCCCACCCAGAAGTCATATACCACTGCCTGGTTGTCCTCTCCTCCATGGGGCGGCAATAATTCGGAGTTATTTAAATATCTTGGGTAAAACTTGCTTGTCAAAACCTGAATCATCCTACAAGAGCTCCAGTCCTCCTCTACGGCTTACTTGTCTGGCCAGAGCAGAGTCTTCTAGGCTTCAGCGGAAAGTGAGAAAAATGCCCTACAGGTAGTAATGAACGACTCCAAATGGCTAACAGCTTTGTGCATGTCGTTGACTGGTATCAGCCCGGAAATGAAAGTGAGAAGCTTGATGTTGTAGCTGAGACGTGGCCTCCTACTAGCTTGGTGACCTTGAGCAAGTCACTCCACTTGCCTGGGATTTGCAAGTCTTCTGCATTCCCTTAGAGCTGTTGTGCAAATACAAACGAGAATGGACATGAAGCCAACGGCATAGGCTCCAGCAATATCTCTCCATGGTCGTAGGGTGAGCACATGGGAAAATCAGTACTTGAACCCAGAGCCTTTACTCTTAACCACTGCACACTAGAGTGTCTCAGGGCATCGATAGCAAGCTGCAGCCGAGGGGAAGAAGGACCAAATTCTTCCCAGCATGGAGGCATGGGGAAGAGGAGAAGAGGATAAAGCCGGGTCTTCAAGGATGTGGGCGAGCTTTCCAGGAAGACAAGGGGGTTGCAGGACATTTCAGGCCGAGGTCCAGCGAGGGCAGAGGCCCTGGGGGACATGGCGGAATGCACAAGGTGTGGGGGTGACAGCTTGGAGCTGACCTAGGTGCCTGGCTGGATCTCGTGATGGGGAGCCACATGGTAACTTTAAGCAGAACGGAGTCTCAGGATTAAGATAACCAACAGCTACTTCCATTTTTCAGCACCAAGCTGGAGAGGCCATTGAGGGTTTAGCCTGTTGCTTGGCTATAGGATATGCAAGGGCAGGGAGACCAAATCAATGGCTTTGAATGGATTCACTTTGATATCCTTAGAGCCTGGCACAGTACCTGGTATACAGAAGGTCCTCAATGAGTGTATGAATGAATAGATGAATCTGAGAGTCGGTGAATGAATGAGAGAGTGAGCAAAGAAATGAATGACTGAAATAACAAACGAGGGTATGATGGAGTCAGTCCAGTGAATAGCCCAAGGCATGGTTAGCAATTTGAACTAACAGCCTAGCAACAAAAGCACAGGCTTCTGGCTGCATTACCTAGGAATGCCCTGTGATTGGCAAAACTCCTTCAAATTGAAGGCTTCTCCCCGTCAGAGCAGCACACGGCACATAGACAGACTGATTACTATGATCCAGCCAGACGCTGTCCTTCTTGGACTGACGCCTTTCCCGGACGCGTCCACCGATACCCCCAGAGAGTCAGGAAAGGGTGCAGAACGGCCTCGTGCTGGCTTATCCTCAGGGAGAAACTCATCTTGGAGGTCTGTCAGTCCCTTGCCATTTCTCCATTCACATGGTCCCCCTAAATGACTAGTCATTTTCAGTCTGCTATAAAGACAAAGGAAAGGAGTTATCTGTAATAGAGACTTACAGTGGCCACACTGCCTGCAATTCTAAGCAGCAGCAGCCTGGGGGTCTAGCCTGGAAGAACCGGCTCTGCTCTGAGGACAAGGTGGTCCCTTCTTCCTTTCTTACTCCACACTGCCTTTCCCTCCCACCTTCTAGAGGCTTGCTCCTTAATCTGCGTTCTGCGCACCAGCGACATCAGCGTTACTTGGGAGCTTGTCGGAAACGCAGAGTCGGAGGCCCATCGACTAAACCAGAAGCTGCATTTCAGCGTTGAAAATTGAGAAACTCTGTTTGTAGGTGACCCAGACGCCACCGAGCTAAGAATTCAACTCCCTGACCAGGTTTTGCAAAGCCCTCCGGAAGGAGCATGGAAGATTTCCCCCAGGAGGTGACTGTGACTTTGAGACTTGTGGAAGGGCACAGAGTTGTGTCTCCTAGCCGTGACTCACCACCAAGGGCAGGGGGAGTACCAGAGCAGGAGTCAGGACTGACCTGGCTCTCGTACCAGCTGGATGCCCTTGGGCAACTCAGCTCCCCCTCCGAGCCTTCCGGCCCCATCTGTAAAATGGGAACAATATGTTTGCTTTTCAGTAACACAGTTATCACGAAGTTAAACAGAGGTGAAAAATACACAGGCCCTCTGGGAAACAGAAAGGCCGGTGAAAGGGCCTGCTTTCAGTGTGGACAACCAGCCATTCGGACCTAACACCTCAAAAGATGAACAAAGAAAATCCATCCGGGAGTCAAAGGTAGGAGACCTTGCCCTCATGAAGCCGAATCAGCAGAGGAACGTGGTGCTAATGAACAGGGATGTGGCATTCCAAACAAGGGCCCGGCCACGTCGGTCTCACCAAGCTGCCCTTAGATGGGGATTTGTAATTGGATTCTTGAGACTGCGTTTTGTTTTGTTTTGGTGTTTTTTTTTTTTTTTTTTTTTTTTTTTTTGGTGCTTACTTGGAGTTATTTTTTAAAGGAAAGCTCAGCCTAAGGACATAAGGCTACATGGCATTAGCATTCCGAAGGTCAATATTTCCAGAACTGCTAGAATCATGTTGTTCTCTCACATTGTGTGGGTGAGAGTGGCAGCTCAATTTTGGAAGGAGCCAGATGTATTCACAGAACAAAGGACAGAATGGAGCGAATGGAGCTGAATTTCCAGTGTCGGAAGGAAGGCGCCCCCCACCTCCATCTCAGAGACCTTCAGTTTGCTGTTCCCTCTGTCGTGAATGCTTTTCCCTGGACCCCTGAGTGGCTTCCCCTTCTCAGCGACAATGCCATCTCCTTGGAGAATCAGTCCTTCCCTACCTCCATCTTCAGGGAGCCTCCAGCCATGCCCTGGTACAGGTCCTTAACTGTTAGCCTTCACAGTCTTCATCAATATTGAAACAATCACGTTCACTCACCTATTTGTATATTACCCATGTCACTGCCCCCCCCCAACATAGAACGTTTTCCTAAAATCCTCCATCACCTGGAGTTGCGTGTTAAAAATACATTGCTAGACCTCTCCCCCATAAATCCTGACTCAGTCGTCCTGGGTAGGGGCCGGGGATATTCAAACAAGCCTTCCCGGTCATTCTGATTGTCACAAAGATCATTCACAGAACTCTAGAATGTGCGTTCTGTGAGGGACGGGCCCTGCCCATTTCCCCTGTGTGGCACATTGAGCACAACACCCCACACAGGTGGGCACTGAATGGACTAACGAACAATGGAAGGAGTCCACTATATTTTGGTGGTACCAATCCTTTCTCCTGCTTTGGCTATTCAGTATCCAGACGGAGCACTTGTTACCTATGAGGAATGGCGCTGGGTGCTGGGGCAGCCATAGGACAGGGCCAGCGTGGCCCCTGCCCTCGGGAGGTGATGGTCTGATGACAGCAAAGTGAGAAGATGAAGAGGATTGCAATGAAAGAGCAAGAGAGGAAAGAGCCTTGAGAGTGGCGTAAGCAAAGTGAGACTTGGCTGGTTGAAAGCATGAGCCCCTGGCTTTCTGGATGGTTTACGAAGAGGAGTGGCTGGGGATAATCTCAGAAAAGGTGGGAATTTTCAGGCAGTACTTTTGTTTCTGTGTTTATTTATATTAGTTCTACCCACACGTGGTTAAAAACATTCAGGCCACAAGAAAAAGTACAGGTGAAGACGACGGGCTTCTCCCCACGCTCCCTGCCCATCGTCCCCTCCCCCTCCTTAGAGGCGGCCCTTCTCAGACCTGGTGCGCTTTCCAGGCAACCTCAGCGCACATCTAAGCACACGGCCTGCACAGTAGACAGGGCTTCCAGGCGGAGATGGTAGATCAGGGGTCCAGGGGCAAATAACAGCCTGGACAAATAAATGCATGAAACTTGAAGAAAGATGAGCAGTTCTAAGTGACTTGGCTTTGTGACTCAGGGCCGAGAACCTCTGACTCCAGAAGGGTCGGGAAGAGGGAGGTCAGGCAAGGTAACAGGTAGTTTCCCACCTCACTGGCTGGAGAAGATTCTCAGAGCAGGTGGCAGGGGGAGGGACGGGAGGGGGTGGGGCGGAGGTAGCGAGGGATCAAGGGAAATCAACTATTCAAGCTGTAATTGTCTAAGAATGTGAGGTGCGGATCTCCATCACTGCTTCCCCATTTGCCTTCTGAGCTTTGGTTGCGTCATCTGTAAAATGGACACAACAGTACTGTACCAAGAGTAGCGTCATGACGCCCAAGGAAGACGGATGGGAGGCCCGAAGCTGGCACACGGTCAGTTTTCTCGCCTTGTTTCTGCTCCCCCATCCCACCTCTTGCCATCAACCAGGACGCCCAAGTTGGTGGCCACGCCTCTGTCGAGGTCGCCCCTGACCCTAGTGCTGTCATTTATCCACAATGTCACTTCTGGCAAGTTTCCAATTGCTCTCCGAGCCTCAGCTTCGTTGTCACTCCTTTGCCGGCACCACAGAGAGCAGACTGGAGTGACCTCCTAGCCTTCACCTGTCACCCCTGGCGTGCAAGGGCATCCACTTAGCCCCTGCCCATTCCCTTCTCCTCTCGGTGGCCCAGCTAACCCAGTTCCTGGGCCGCAGGGACGGCGCTCTTGCCTTCCCAGAGACTTGATAACAGCAGACTGGAGCCCGAGACGCCCAACCCAGGCTGGGATTTTAAAAAGCAAAACTACTTGGATGTGAAATATGCAGTTGTGTTTCCCTGGCTGGTTAAAATATTTGATGCTCATTGAATATTCAACCACAAAAAAAAGAGGCTCTCACTCCATGTACTGTCAAAAATGTAATGTAATTATAGCGATGTTAAATATCCCCAGCTGTTCTGAGATATTTGAATCTTAAATCAAGCCTGACTATACACATCCTCAGGCTGCAGCTGGAGATCTACACCCAGTACCTCACAAGCACAGAGCTGGGGAAGTTCGGGCGAGAACTCTAGGCTGGGGTCTCCAAGCCTGTTTGTTATATCTGGGCTTCACCGTCAGCGCGGGTGTAAGGACCCCCATCGTGAGCTGCTGGCAGCATCGCCAAAGAGATCCATGTTCCTCAACAGGGCTGTGCAAACTGGCAGGTCATAAGCATCTATCCAAATAGTCTTTCAAATCCATGTGCAGGGAGCATAAAGAGATAGTGTAAAATAAACGGTAATAAAGTGAATAAACACGCGTCTCACTCCAGAGCCTTTGAGGTGCTTCTATAAATCAAATTCCTGCCATAATTTGCTCTGTGAGACTGTACTGAGAAGCAGAATCAAGGCTCATCTGCTTTCCTGAGCAATAGGCTTAGATTTATGGATGTGAGTTCACAGTGGATGCCCGTGCCATTTCAAAGTGGGAAAATAATTTTCGTTGGGAGGGGTTCCAAAAGACGATTAAACCCTTCACTTTCAGAGATCAGAGTATCAACAACCTTCAGATCAGATATGCCACTGGAATCAGAAGGGGATGGCCAGCATACATATTTTGGAAAAAGAGTAAGTTCTCAGAGGAAGAAACAGATACTCCTGTGATGTCAAAGTATTCTCTACAGGCTTACGCACAGATAGCCTCAGGGCCTTTCAAGCTTCCCAGTGACTTTCAATGTGACCTCAAGCAACTCATTCTCCCTCTCTGATTTTCTCACTTCGGTCGGGGTACTAAGTGGGGGGAAGCGACCCTAAAAGGCTCTGACCTACCCAAGGAGGTGTGGCATGAAAGCTACAAGCAGATCCTGGCTGGGACTGCGACAATATAGAGAAGGCCGCTGTTAGCACATGACTCTTCCAGGACCCGGAAGACTTCCTCAGGAGAAGTGAGAGGTGGCACCTGTTAGTAAAGATGAGGAGGATGACAGTGATAGCTTCCATTTAGCTGGCACCTACACACCTGTGCTTTTATAGTCAAGAGAGTAGGGGGACTTTCTGCATTGATTCTCAACTTGTATCCACCAGGACTAGACCATAGTTGGCTCTCAATAAATAATGTTTGAATGGATTAATATGTTGCCTATAAGTTTCACAACCACCCCGCATGGAAGGTATGATCTCTTTTCTACAAGTAGGGAAACAAAGTCTCAATGAAGGTAAGCAACTCCCCACCAGCCACCCGGTTTTGGGAACTGGTGGACCTGGGCTTTGAACTTGAGTCCGTCTTACTCCTGACGCCATCTCCTTCCTCATCCTCCAAACACCTCTTTTCTAAGTTTCTGGGGTCCAAATTCCCGATCTTGCGCAAATGTAAGTGTGGTTAAAATACTCTCACATTGACTATTTTTGAACCTAGCTGCATGTTTGTTCTAGATTCTTTTATTTTCTTGGCTTTGGGGCAGACCCTGATCTAAACCTACCCAGCCTGGTTCACTACGTGGCGTCAGTAGAGAGAGTTCTGTACATCAGAGGAAGCTGGTATGAGTTTTCTGTTGCTGCTATGACAAACCACCACAAACTTAGTCCCTTCAAGCAACACAAACATATTAGCATATTGTTCTGGAAGTCAGAAGACTACAATGAAGACGTCAGCACGGCTGCATTCCTTCTGGAAGCTCTGGGGGAGAATGTTTCCTTGCCCGTCCAGCCTCTAGAGGCCACCTAGACTCGTGGCCCCTTCTTCCATCTTCAAAGCTATCAATGTAGTATCTTCAAATCTCTTTCTCACTCTCTGGTCTCTGATTCCATGGTGACGTCTCCTTCTCTGACTCTGACCCTCCTGCCCCTCTTATAAAGACCCTGGTGATTACGCTGAGCCCACTGGATGATCCAGGATAATCTCCCCATCTCAAAACCCTTAATTATCTAAGAATCCCCTTTTGCTATGTAAGGTAATGTATTCAGAGGTTCTGGGGATGAGGATGTGGCCATCCTGAGGGGCCATTATTCAGCCTACCAGATGGCCTTTGCATTTTGGTTTAATTGACACTGGCCATGCCAGAATGGACATTCCCATTCCATGTGCACAAATACAGACCCGGGGACTCGTGCCTTATGGAGAGAGCCCACCGATCCCTCCTTTGCAGCATTCAAGGGACTGTAAGGAGCCCACGGCTGGGCTTTGCCTCTCAAAGTGTGCTCCACGGACCAGCAGTGTCTGCCTCACGGGGGAGCTTTCAGAAATGCAAATCTTGGGCCCTGTTCCAGACCCACCAAACCAGGGTCTCTGCAGGGGGCCCAGGAATCTGGGCATGCTCAAGTTGGAGAAACACTAGCCTAGAGGTCTTTCCATTCATCCACGGTTAATTGGAGTATGCTGGAACCGACCTGCCTGGGAAGGAGGGGAGGTCTCAGAGCAGAGATAAAGGAGGAAATCAGCACCTCTTCTCAGCAGCCAGTCTTAGCACTAGTCCTTTTCTGTAAGGCACTCAGGGGCCCACTGCGTTTTCCCTAAGAAAATCTGCTAGGGTTGGGAAATCCCCTTAAACCCACCCTGAGTAGGAACAGAGGAGCTGGGGAAGAAGGGGTGTACGGGAGCCTGAGGAGACCTGAATTCAAATTCTGGCTGTTTCTTTTCCTGGGCCATGTGACCCTGGCCAAGTCGCTTCCCCTTTCTGAAGTCAGGCAGGCAACAAGGTACAGTACACACCCTCCAGTGTTGTTGGGATCAAATGAGATGGTAATGCATATTATGAAATCCTATCCAGGTAATAAAGCTTCTACTGATTGGAAATGCAAGTTTGCTGGCCAAAGCTGGACTGGGGTTTCTTTTTGGGAACAATCATGACATCGTGCCAAAAGCATTGACTTTGGAAGCCAAAGATCAGAGTTTCTGTCTCTGACCTTGGGCAAGTTAGCAAACCACTTTGCATCTCCGTTTCCTTCTCTGTACCGGGGAGAAAAGAAGACTTTTTTCTCTGGTCGGTTGTCGGGCAGAGATAAACTAATGAACGTAAAAGGTGCCCGGCAGAGAGGAGCTCAATAAGTACGTGTGGAGTCAGAGGAAACAATTTACTAGGCAAATTAATAGTATAGACAGTGGTGTCAGGGGAGATATTTGACAGATTCAGAAGAACAAACTTTCTCAGTGCGTTAGTGGCCTCTGTTTGTTTTACCCACAAGTCCTGTTCCAATGACAGGTGAGTCAACTCTTGGTGAGCTCAGGTCTGAGCTGGAGCTCAGTTGGGCAACATTTCGTTAGCCAAGAGTACAAGTTACCAATGTCCTTGAAAGAATGAAAATAGTAATTTAGTTTGGATTGTGGCTGAACAAAGACTTTGCACAACTCCTGGTCCCCCTGTGTGGCTGATGGAGTAGGAGAATGCACGGCTGTCCCTACTCCTGGTTGCAGGCCTCAGAACCCAGGGTGACGTCGGGGGCCCACACCAATTTATAGTGAAAGAAACTTCCAGCTAAGGTTTGAAAGGTGGTGAAGGATATCCTCTCTGGAAGGGTTTGTTCTTACCCACATCTCTGAGCGCTGGTAGAACGGGGTCATAGAAGAGTATCAGCTTTGGGGCCGGACAGAACTTTGTTTGAATCCTGGCTCTGCTGCCTTCCGCAGTAACTTTGTGCCTTCCAAGTCTCAGTTTTCTCATCTGTAAAATGGGTTCCATAACACCCACTTGAGGCTGGTGAAATTGACACGAATGTTTACATGGCAGGTGTCCACTCCAAATCGTGGGCTGTTAGATGCCCGGTCCCTTCCCTGCGTGAGGGGTAGATCCTTTCAGGCCCCCGTCCCCCTGATGAAGCACATTGACTCTTGCAGCCCTATTTACCAGAAAGAGAGTAAATTTATTATCATCTTTGTGCCCCACTGCTTGGCACAGAGTAGGCACTCGACGGGCATTGGTTGGTTGAATCTCTGAGTGGCTGATCCAAGCAAACCACTTAGGAGAATCAAAGCAATGGATGTATAAACCAAATGGTCTGGTTACTCCTGCAGCCCTTCTCAACTGGGCAGACATCTGATTGATGCATTCACGATTGGGCACAGTAGCCCCCAAACAGCCACTATCAAAGTCAGCCTGACGTTGGTCAATTTGGATATCTGCAGACCGGGGCAGAGTGTACATTTGATTCCCTAAACTAATTTCCCCGAAGTAAAATCACTGGTAGAGTTCTTTTCATGTTCCTTGTATAAATGTCTATTTAATCACCATCCTGTCTCCAGCACTTCAATAACTTGTACATTTCCCCCTTAATCACTGTTTCAGCTCTGCAAAGAAAAGAGATGGTTGGCTGAAAAGCCCGGGCCATCTGCAGTAGTTAGGCCGTATTTTCCCCTGACTGCTCACTTGGACGGAGAACTTCCCAGCTAAGTCCCTTTGGTCATTTGGCACATGCCCTCATTTCACAGAGGAAGATCCTGAGGCCAAAGTCACATGGCTGGACAGGGCAGCACTGAGGCTGGTGTGGTCTTCCCAGCGCACCCCCACCTCCCACCCACGCTGCTCCTTCTCCATCCCACGATGCAGCTGTGCCTCCGGATGCATGCACCTTTGTGGTTGTGAGGGCTTGGGTTCAAACTCCAGCTTTGTCACCTGCTGGCTCTGTGACTCTGGGCAGACTACAGTCCCTCCCTGAGCTGCAGTTACCCATCTGTAAAACGTGAGTGATCACACAACCTTTTAGGGTTATTACGAGAATGGAGATGGCATGCAGTGTGCCCAGCCTGGGCCTGGAGTATCACAGCTGCCCAACGCTATTTGCCTTCGTCCTTCACTTGGATAGCTCACTGCAAGTAATAATAAAGGAAATAGCTCACATTTATTGAGTCCTTTACTTGGTGCCAGAAACTGTTCTAAGCACTTTACATGTATTAGCTCGTTTACTCCTCTTTCTCTTAAGGCAAAAGTATCTTTCTTGCTTCCCTAAAGCCATCCATCCTCACAACTACTGGACTGCCTGGCCTAGCACCATTTCAACCGAATTCGCTGATTTTAAACAATATGTTGCTAAAATGATTTCTTGTTTTCTGTCGCTGGCTTGGAGCAGCCAGCCTGCTTGCTGTGACAAAGTGTGATGAAACCAAATGCTGTTTCCTTGGCTTTTGGTACACATGACGAGTCCAAAATTTGACCCCAGCAGAAGGGGGTAAGAAAGGGGGAAAGGTGTAGGGAGGAGTGGCCCTGATGGAATGAGGAACAGGGGTGGGACACGGACGACACAGAAGGGACCCTCTATGGTCTAACAGCTGGTAGTGAAAGAAGTCAGAGATTTGCTACAAAGTTTAAAAACTTAGTTTGCTGCCAGGCATCCATCATGGCATTGCATTATCACACCTCTGCTCTCCTCCTCCTCAGTGCTTCCAGCCCCTCCCTCCAGATACCCCGAACGATTCTCAGGGCCTAGAAGCCTGTGTTCAACCTCACTGTTTCACACCTCATACTCACATTTGCACATGCTCTCCCCCTCTCCCTCCTTCTCTACCTGGGAACTCCTACTCATCCTTCAAGACCCAGTTTACACGTCACCTCCTCCAGGAAGCCATCAGAGGTCCCCAGTCTCACCTGGGTATTCCTCTAAGCCCACATCGCACCTCTGCACTCTGTACTGGCATCTGTTCACACGTCTCTTTCCTCAACAATAATTAACGGAGGGCACGCACCAAGCCTTATTTAGTTTTATATCCCCAGCAGCTAGTACAGAGCTTTACGTAGAGTTGACACTCGATAGACACTGGCTGATTGAATGAATGAGCCAGGAAATGAGCCTGTCCCTACTCAGGTAAATGGTCATGATAAGATATGATAATTACATTGAGAATAATGAATAATTGCTACCCCCAGATACGAGGACGGTGCCAGTCTCTTTATCCAAATTACACAATAGCTCTCCTATATTGAGCACCTGTGGCAGTGCAGGCGTGGGCCAGCCTCTGCACACATGTCTTGTCCCCGCAGTGTGAGGCAGGCATTATTACCAGAGGGGCGAGAGGGAAGCGCCTGCCCGCAGCACACAGCCAGAAAGGGGCAGAGCCAAAGGCCTACGCTAGGTCTGCCTGATGCCCTCCCCTGAACCCTGGCTCCCCCCAGAGAGGGTCACTGCTCCTTGTTCTTGCAGCAGACCCTGATCGGCCTCTGTCAGCCCCTGTTCCCGGCCCCTCGGTCCCTCTCTGGAGGCCCCAGTCCCAGATAGCTCGGCCTCTCGGTTCTGTGTCCTGCCACTTACTGGGAAGGCTGCTTCCCTCGCCCTCAGGACAACCCAGGAGGGCCAGAGTGTGGGGAGCCTGAGGTCCGTGGCTGGGGCCAGGGAAACAACGTTGGCATTCAGAAGGGGGAGCTGCTTTGTCTGGCAGCTGAGTGATTAACCCTTGCACAGCTGTAACAAACACAGGAACTGCAAATAAACATACCCTGAATGGACCTGGAGAATAAAACCCAACAGACACACCACTTTACAATACTCGTCTCTCCCCTGCCAAGTTTATTTCCAGACATGAAACTAGCTAGATGGAAGGAGACCTTGGGAACAGCTGGCACATCCCTCCAAAGGCTTCCCCTGAAACCCCATTCTTCGCCTGTTGCACTGGCCCTCATAGGGCTTGGGAAGCATAGGTATCCAGGGAATGCTTGGTACGTTGCTCTCCACTCCCTCCCTCTAACCCAAAAAGGAATAAATGCCCAGAAACTTGCCTGGGCATTTCCTTATTAGAAAGGCATTCCATTGGTGTTCCCTGGAGAAATTAAGCCAAGAGGCTTCATGCGGGTCTTCCGGGACAAGAAGAAATCTTGGGGATACCTGGTGAAGGGATTCATTCCCCAAGCCTTTCCTCAACACACATGTGTCAGCCTCTGTGCCATGTGCTGGAGAGGTCGGGGAAATCAGATGTGACTCTGGAGGGAGGGACAGACACAGACCAGTAGGTGTGAGGACTGACACCTAAAGGGGGTGGTAGAGGGGTAGAAAGGAGGAAGGCGTCAGTTGCTTGGTGATGAGAGGAGGAGAGTGGGGCAGTTAGGACAGGCTCCAAAGCAGAAGCAGCCCCAGGGCTGGATGCTGAAGAATGAGTAGTATCCCAAGGCAGACAAAGCAGAGTGTGTGTGTGTGGGGGGGCAGGGAGCACTTACAGCGGCAGAGGAAGCAGAGGGCAAGGCAGAGAGGCTTGGGGAGCGGTGGTCCAGCTGTCGTAAGCTGTTTGCAGAGCTTAAGTATGTGGTTACCAGAGAGGGCAGGGCAAGAGGCAAGGCAGGGTGCAGGTGCAGAGCCTGAGGACAGGGGATCCACCGAGGGGTTGTAACAAGTGGGATGATATGCTTTGAGTGGGACTTTAGAATGACTACTCTGGCTACAGTCAGGGGATGGGTGCAGAGGGCAGGGAGCACTGAGCTGGAGGCCAATGGACCAGTTAGGGGGCAGATGTCATTAAAGGTAACATTTTTATGGGGGCTGGCACAGTTTTAAGAGCTCCTCCCTCTTTATATATATGCATATGCACATCCGTTTGTCTGTCTCTCTCTCTCTCTATCCATTCATCCATCCATCTACACACAGCAAATAAGGTATATTTGTTACCTCCACTAGATGGAGTAGGAAACTAAAGAACAGAGAGGCTAAGCCACTTGTCCGGAGAGCACACAGTAAGGGGTAGTCTCAGGATTTGAACCAACCATGCAGCTGGAGCATTCCTGCTCTTACCCACTACCCTAGAGTGCCACTTCACCAAAGACGACAGAGGGTGGCGCAGTTAGAGGACAATATTCCTGATGGGCCACTCTGTATGTGATGCTCTCCTGAAATAGCTTCAGGCTTCCACAGAGGAATGGGGTGTTGCCTTTAATTCTGAGATCCGTGAAAAAAACTACAGCATGAAATGTTAAGGGGCTGGAAAGTCCCAGGGCAGGGTCATGGTAGGAAGCCACCAGGGGTCACCTGAGTCCCCAGGAACACATACTTGGGAAATGGAGGTGTTTGTTTTGCTTGGGGAGGGGTGTGTGTGCCTGCAAGCTCTTCAGGTGAAGGAAGGCAGGGTACAGGCAAGGGAGAGAAGGGTGTGCCCCAGTGGGAAGCGTCCTTGCTTCAACTCAGGGCCATACCTGCTGGGAAGACTGAGGTCAGGTGGTTCCTGAAGGTCCCGTATGCTTGCAGGCAGGCGTGGGTTATGCCCGGGTATCACGTGGCCAAGGCTACGACTACCTGCACCCCCTAGGGCGGCTCCACTTGCCGCTCTCCCAGGCAGGCTCCTAGGACAGATGGGAGCTTGTAGGGGTGGGGGGAGGGCAAGGGTCCTATGCAGGGGTCTTCTAGTAGGAGAGACGCCCCGGCTCAGAGAGGCAGGCTACACGTGGCTTCTGTGTAATGGATCTGATGGTTTGCAAAGCTGGACTTTCAACTTACTGGCTCTGAGCTTTGGACAGTATTGTGAGCCTCACCTTCCTCATCTGTAAAATGGGAATAAAACTCCTTGCTCACGCAGGGTTGTGGGAATATCAAAAATGAATACTGGCTGTTGGCAGGCCATTCTTCACACTTGGCGCAGTTCTATTTGGTGAGCCATGCCGCACAACTTGAAACTGAAGCCAGGGGTTGCTGATAGTTGAATATACCATTGAACTTCAGTCTAACGTTAGGGGCTACTAGGGAGTGGTCGACCCAACAATAAACAAGGCATTGCTAGTCTCATTCCTTTACCTTTTGTAGAACTCTGCATGGTGTTCGAGATCTGAAAGGGATCACTTGGAAGCAAGCATCTGCTTGCTGAAGCAGGCAGGGGAGACACTGGGTAGGGATTCTTCCAAGGCAGGCTGAAAAGCCCAGAAAACAAGGGATGTTTGGAGAACGGATAAGTCAGGGCTGTTCTACAAAAAGCAATGCAAAGAGAACAAGACTGAAGCCAGGGTCACCATCCTGGACAAGGACCAGCCCAATTAGCCCGTCAGAGGCCTGACAAGGCATCTGAGCCAACACCTGTTGGAACAGTGGCGTCTCTTTACCACCACAGGAAAAGCTTCGTCAGATACAAGACTGTCAGCAGTGAGGCAAAAGGGCTGGTAAAATCATCCTCAGAGCATGACAAATACACACACAGCCCACCTTCCCCGCACTAGTGGAAAAACCCAAACCCACCTAAGGGGGTTTACACACGCATGACTGGACAGGCTTGTGACACGCTGGGCCTTGGCACCAGAACTCCTCCAAGGCAGACCGCACAAGGCAGATACCTTCTGTCTGACAGCTGCATTGTCCAGACCCACAGCGTGGGGGAACCAGCACAGCAAATGGTTTACAAACCTGAGCACAACTTCTCCTGGCCCCTGCTGTTGGCATCACTATCTCTATGAGGCTGCTTTCCCCACTGCAGGGGGTGGCTCCTCTAGCTCAGGACCCACACTCACCTGGTGGGGTCAAGGACCCCACCAATGCCCACCAGCGCTCAATTCCCCTGGATGCTTCAGACAGAGCTTTTAAAAAGCAGCAGAAGGGGCTGCCGAGTCCCCCACCTAACCGGCTACAGTTTCAGCGTTGGTTCATATTCTGGGCGTTTCCTCCAAAGTCCCCCTAGATCCCAAATGTTTTGGAACTCAGGCATAAGCTCCTTAGAGCAGTGCGATTCTGCTGATGGCCCCTTTTTGCAGAGCTTCCTTTTGGTTTTCCCAAAGACAATAAACCCACAAGTAAGACGCGCTTCTCTCTCGTCCCATCCCTTCACCCCAGTCACAGGGCAGTTGCCTGGAGTCCTGTGGACCTGGGGGTGAGGTCCGGGACAAAGAAGGCTAACATTCACAGAGGGGACCATAAAGAACAGAGTTGAGGGTCTGGGGGCTGACACTGGAAGGTGAGAGACTGGAACAGGTGAGCAAGGTCGCTCCTCCTGCAGTTGTGGCCAACTTCTCAGGACCTGGAGGGCAAGGCTCAGGGGACCTAAGAGTGGGTTCCGCCTTGGCATCCTGGAATGATGTCAACGCAAGCGGCCCGGCGTCCTACCCTGGGGCGGGGAGGGCCTACTGACTCTGGAGCGTGGGGGAGAGGAGGGAGCGGGTTCGCGCGGAGGGCAACTCACGGAGGAGAAGTTGTGCGGGCCGCAGAGCTCGCCGCGGTACTTGCAGGAGAGCAGCATGTCCTCGAGCTGGTGGCCCAGGCGGTCCATGAAGGCGGCGCTGATGCCCTCGAAGTGGCGCGGCGGCAGGAAGAGGCGGAAGTCGGCCAGCTTGCGGAACCACTGGCGGCGCGGCTCGTCGCCCCGCAGCAGCTCGCTGACCAGCGGGCGTGCGGTGCGGNGGTGCGGTGGGGCAGCAGCGGCCGGAGCCAGTGACCGGCGTAGTAGAGGTCCCCCTTGGAGAGGCGCGGGAAGCGCAGAGGGTTGTTGTTGCACACGGTGACGGCAGGGAAGGGCAGCTGGCGACTCCACTCGCGGTGCACCCGCGTGTGCGACGGGAAGCTGAGCCAGTAGAGCAGGCGGTTCGAGGACCAGGATAGCAGCAAGCCGAGGGACGTGCAGAAGGCCAGCACCCACAGCGCCCGCCGCTGGAAGGAGCCCCCCGCCGCCGTGCGCCCGGCGCACATGTGCCGCAGCCCGTGCAGTTTAGCGCGGCTCAGCGACGGCCGCCCCCTGCGGGCTACCCCCGGCCCCTGCAGCGCCCGCTCGCGCTCGCCGCCCCTGTCGNCCGCCCGCAGCCCGCGCCAGGGAAGCGTGCGCCCGAAAGGAGCTCCGGTGGCGCGGCATGCCCGCCCGGCGCCCGCCGCCGCCTCCGCGGGCGCCCGCCCGGGACTGAGCGCTGCTTGGGCCCGCCGCGCCTGGCCCTGGCCTCTCCCGAGCGCCTCCCGGGCTCTCCGGGCTCTCCGGGCCCCTAGTCTTCCTGGAGAGTGCCTGGCCCGGCCGCTACCTCTAGAGGGGCCCCACCGGGCGCCGCCTCTCCCGTGCCCGGGCGCTGCGCCCGTCTCCCCTTGTCTTGGACCTTGGGGGACCCTGCGCCGAGTCCCCCCTGCTCCGCCTAACCCCAGCTTTTACGCTGGTCCGGGGAGAGCAGCCACTCGGCCACCATGCCTGATTTTGACATCCCCAAGGGCCCTGCCAGCCCAGCCCGTAGCCCAGCGGTGCTGGGACCCGGGAGAGAAGGCGCCAGGGAACGAGCGCCCCCAGAGGCTCACCAGGGCTCGGGCGCCGCGGGTGGGGTGGGTGTGTACCGGGGCGAGGGGTCGCTCAGCCAGCTGCTGCGCTCTCCCCCTTCCCTGCGAGATCCGATCACTGCTCCTCGGGCTGCTCTCCGCCGAGACCCTCGAAGGCGCCCCTAAGTCCCGCTCCCGATTCCTGCGTGCGACGCGCCCGCTCTCGCCCGGGGCTGGGGGGCTTCTCGGGGCGTCCTGCGGGAGGCTGCTTGCTGCTGGGCCCCTTCCGGGCTGCTGGCCAGAGGAAAGTGTCGCTTGTCCTCTCGACTCTCCGGGGTGCCTCGAGTCTCCGGAAAAGCCCGGCCTCGATGTCCCTCTGCCCGTTGTTCTCCTTGCCCCGGCGGCGCCAGGAGCTGGGGACTGCGGAGCCCGGGCTGCACCTCTCGGTGGGGTGACCCGGACTCGCTGCTTCGCGCGTCCTTCTCTCAAGACTCCAAGCCCGAGGCGGCGGCGGCGGCGGCGGCGGCGGCGCCGACTGCGCTCCTCTCCCTGCTGCCCGGCCCTCCTCGGGCCCCGGGCGAACTTGGGCAGCGGCCGCGCGACGCTGGCGCGGCTGGGCTTCCAGCACCTGCTCCTCAGCTCGCTGGCCCCACGGCTCCGGGCGGGCGGGGCGGCGGCGGCGAGGGCTCTGCGCTCCTGGAGACGCGGTGCTGACGCGCCCGGCTCCTCCTCGCTGCATTTTAATTCCTGGCCACTGTGGCCGCTGCACACCGAACGGGAAGCCTCTTGCTGGAGTTGGCGGCCGGGTGGGGGATGCGCTGCACAGATGTGCCCGGGTCTGCGGGCTTGTGGGAGAGATGTGGGCCCTGTGTAGATAAGTGTGAGAACACATCAGAGTGGGAGATGGGCTGTACAGAGTGAGTGAGCCGCTGTGTAGTGTGGGCATGTGAACAAGTGTGTGAGGGGGGTGTGACGCACTGAGTGTGGGTAGGCTGTGCGCGTGTATGTGTGAACGGGTATTTCTGTGTTTCTTGTGCATGTGAGCTTATTTGCCGACTATGTACTGTGGCTACCTGAGTGGGTGTGATGTGTGGGGGATAGGATGTCTATGATGGGGTGTGTGTGTATGTGTGCACTTGGTGGTGGTATGAATGGGTGTGTCAGTGTGCGGATGCATAGCAGGGTTCCTGGCTGTAGTGTGTGGTTGGTGCGGTTGGCGTGTGTGTCTGGGTGTGTGGTGTGTAGTATGTGTGTTGAGGTGCTAGGCATGGGGACTGGGCCTCTGGCCAGGTGGGCTCTGCCTCTTGGAGCTTCCCAGGTGTGCCCCCACCGCTGGGCTGCAAGGCTCTGCGGCTCAGCCCTGGAGCAGTCAGCCAGCTCCGCTCTCCAGGAAGGAGGAGTGTGACCTCCCAGGATAGGAGGGGTGTGTGTGTGTGTGTGTCTGCCATTCTCAGACCTGGGATCCTACAGTGTGAGGGCTGATGGTGTCGCCCTTCCCTCCTGGGCAGGCTCAGGGGCTCCCACTAACCCTCGGGCACTTTTGGACGTTTTTATTTAGGCTTTGTGATATTCTGCCTTTGGTGTGTTTGGGGGGATGGATGAGGCATATAGTGTACTGCTCGCTTCATTTCACAGGTGAGACTAGGGAGGCCAAGTACATGGCCAAGGTCGTACAGCCTGCAAGTGGCAGATTGCGATTCTGCACCCAGGTCGCCAAAGCCCTGGCTCTTTCTACTGCACCCCATGGTGTTACAGTTGGCACTCTCTGGGCCAGGCGCCTTGAGGATGGGGCTGGAATCCTGCTCTGGCAGCTGCCTGGCCACGTGTGGTGCACAGCCCGTCTCCACCCCGGCCTCAGATTGATCCCCTGAGGCCTCGATGGGAGAGGCAACCCTTCAGCTCCATCACTCCATTGGGTGAGAGTTTTCCAGACATTTTCCAGAGAAAATGATGAGGGTTGTGGGGTTGGGTAGAGATTGTGTGAAAGGCCCCCAAAGGTGGGAGGACACTCAGTGAAGTGGGGGGGACTTGGGGGTTGGGCCTGGAGAGGAATTTCACCTACTTTGTGATGACTTATGAGGGGTGCTCACAGCAGATCTGTTGAATGAGCCTCGAGTATCGGAGTGGGGCTGGCTGGGCTTTCCCTCCTTGCTGACCTGGAGGGCACCCTGTCAGCAGGGCAGCTCCCTGCATCTGGTCTCTGGAGAAGAGGACTTCTGAGCCCCACTCATCTTCACTCACCCCCACCCCCCCGCACAGAAACACACGTGCAGCCACCACACACACACACCCCTGGAGACCCTTCTCATTCCCAGTGGAAAAGATAGTGAAGTGGGTTTTCTATTTTGGATTCGGTTCCTTGGAGTTGTCTGCTGCTGGCTTTGAGGGGAAGGCTCTGAATCTGCCAGTTCTGTGGGGCTTCTACCAGAGGCTCACACACTGGGGTTCCCAGCCTGGTCCTAGCTGTCCTGCCGGTTGCCACAGTGACGCACATCCCGGTTACCGTGGGGCGACCTTGTGAGCTCAGTGCAGTTGCTAAAGAGTCGGCCAGGGCAAGCACATAACATCTTCCAGAGCCCTAACTCTGGGCTGGCACGGAGCTCTGTCTTATAGAAACCTATAGGGCGTTCTGTGTTTCTGATATGTTTAGCTGCCTGGGCCTGTTTCTTTCCTGGCAGTTTCCCTCTTGAAATCTACACCTGCTGCTTTTGGTTGCCTGAGTGTCTTCTGGGCCATGGATTTTCCTGTTAATTCTCCAGATGGGTTGCTTTTCCAGAGAGAGGAGGGGTATTATCCTGCAGAGGCTCCCGGAATCTTGGCACAGAAATCCAGAGGTAGACGCAGGAATGGCTAGTGACCCTACCAAAGGGTCGATGACTCTCTCTGTGGCACACATATGCAGTGAATTCCCTACCCCCACGCCGTCCCTGACCAATACTGCCACCAGCTCGGCAAAGTCTACTCTTTCTTCAAGCCTCAGCTTAAGCATTGCCTCCCAGGAAACTGGACCACCATGGTCCTTGCAGTATTACCTTGTTACTGTGTGTGTCCAGGCTTTCCTTCTGGACATGCACCCTTTGAGGACAGAAACTACACCTCATTCATGTTTGTGTCCCTACCTCTTAGCACAGTGCCTAGCACATTGACGAAGCACCCTGAGACAGGAGGGAAAGGGAACTAGGATTTCTTGAATATTTCTGTATGCCATGCACTGAACTGGGCATGCAAACATATTTAATTCCTCACTCCAACCCTGCAAGAGAGGAATTTTGGTCCTCTTTTTACCCTTGAGAACCAAGGGCTCAGAGAGCAGGAGTTGAACTAAATTCTAACTCATTCCAAAGTCCAAGATTTTCCCTTTCCACCATGCTCCTTGCAAAAGTAAAACGATAAATAATACACATGCAATAAAATAAATATAGGACTTCCCACGCACTAGGGCCTGTTCGAAGTTACACTAAAAACAAGTGTTCTACGTGTTTAATCCTTAAAATGATTGTATGAGGTAAATACTATTATTTTCTGTACTTCAAAGAAGAGGAATCCTTACCACAGAGAGGTTGAGCTACTCACCCTAAGCCACACGGCCCTTGAATCGAGGCAGTCTGGCTCCAGCCGCCGTGCTCTCAAACCCTACCCCATACCATGTCTGCCCTCAGAGTTCTACTGAATGACAGCACATGTCATTAGCCTTCCCGTCCTGCCAGCCTCACTTGGCCAGGAAAACAGGTTCGCGAGGCTGCACTTGAGCTGAACTGCATACCCTCTCCACCAAGAAATTAGAATTTAGCATTGTGATTTCTCAATAATAAGCTTTCAAGAAAATCGCCCTTTTCTTGTTTATCTCTAAAACATCTGTTCCTCCACACCTGGCATCCTGGCCTTTTCTTCTGAGTGATGTTTGTATGCGGTGACAGCCAGGCCTACATCCCGGCAGGCCAGCCCACCTTCTGTTGTGTGACCACACCCTCTAACTCTAAGCTCTTTTTCGCATCAGATGAGTTTGTTGGGAGGGGGAGGTCAATTTAAGCTGATGTGATTTGTCTGTTTTTATAATCCAATTTTTGGAGCTGACACTTGTTGGCTTGATCAGGCTTCTCGGGGGTCCCCAATGTCCCTGTTCACCCCTAATCCCTACTACTCAGGAGCTCGGCATTGGAAAGTGTCTGAGGGGCCACCCAGCCCTGCTCCCCTTACTTGCTACAGGAATCCCTCTTACACACCCCTTCAGGAACAATCCACTGGTAACCAGTTCTATTCTGGAACATTTGGCAGCGTTTGAAGCTCCTTCCTTTCATTGACTTGGAATCTGTCATTTTGTTCATTTCTCCCATTTCCCCTAATTTATCCCTGGAGACCCACACAAATAAGTTTGATCTTTCTTGCACATGGGAACCCTTCAGAATACTTTACAGAATCGGAGTACATCGATGCTGAAAGGGGTTCCAGCAGTCTGCCTACCTAGCAAATTCTTCAAGGTAAGTCTTTTCTTCTCAGACGAAGTGTCACCAGTTCCTACAACAGTTTCTCCTGTATTTGCCACCCTTAAAGTAGGATCTTGGGGGTCAACATCCTTAAAATGTGACCACTGAGCCCTTCAGAGTCCTTTACTCTGGACTTGGTCCTTCCAGGCCCTAGTCTTCCTTCTCATGGTTGTGGATTCTTATTTGCCTTCTTACTTCTGGGATATACTGGATGTGGTGGGGGGGGGGGACCATAACGATGGGGTCTTGGTGGCCCTGCTTAGAATGCCAAGTGCATTTTCTTTTAGGACTCCGCTGCACATGGTAATGAGTCAATATGACCTTTAGTACTAGAGTTCACTGATCTTATGGGGCAGGTGGGCTTTTGTGGGTCTGCCTGTGTACCCAAATCTGCTTTTCTCTTTCTTTTTACATCTCTGTACTGACCTTGGCTCTCTGTCACTCTGACTCCCTCTCCTTCCCACTTCTGTTTTCTCCCTTTTTTTTTCTCTACCCTTTCTCTTCTCCCAACCTCTGCCTGAAGCCTAGTGGTCCTATCTGATACCTCCTTAGTTCATGCTACTGGTGGCCTCTATGGTGCTGGCCATCCTCGAGGTGGCTGCAGTGTCACAGGACCTGAGCAAATGTCCGGGGTCATGATAGGGATTCCTGCACTGGTGAAAAGAGCAAGGAGGACTTCTCCATGGGGTCTTAGCCCAATGCACAATCACTTTTCCCTCCCACCCCTCCCAGCCTCCATCACGGGGCTGGCAACAGAGTTGCTGGTCCGTCTTACCTTTCCCCATGCTTCAGCATGTCCACTGCTTTTCCCTCTCGCTGCATGGCCTTCTTGTGTTACACTTGACTTTTCCCAGTTCTTTCTTTTTCTGGGCTCTTTCTTAGACTCACCAGACATCCATCTATCTATCTATCTATCTATCTATCTATCTATCTATCTATCATCTATCTATATCTATCTATCGATCATCTATCTATCTATCTATCTATCTATCTATCTATCTATCTATCTTTCTTGCCCTTTTGGCCACCCTCATTTTACCGGAATTCACATTCTCAGCTGCCCATCCTCTACCAGCACTAAATCGCAGGGGTAAGAGGGCCCACAACCACCAGAGAAAGACTGGGGGCTGGAAGGACAGGTCCAGGAGTAGAAGGCCGTTAGGCTCATGCTCTGCAGGGCTGAAGCACAGTGCTCCACGCTGAATGGCAAATCCTGAGAGCTGGGAGGTGGATATTGAATCTAATTTAACCCCTTCACTCCAGGGGATGAAGCCTGGGTCCAGAGAAGGGAGAGGCTTGCTATAAATCATACAGATTGGTACTGAAAAATGCAGAACCTGGGGCGCCTGGGTGGCACAGCGGTTAAGCGTCTGCCTTCAGCTCAGGGCGTGATCCCGGTGTTATGGGATCGAGCCCCACATCAGGCTCCTCTGCTGTGAGCCTGCTTCTTCCTCTCCCACTCCCCCTGCTTGTGTTCCCTCTCTCGCTGGCTGTCTCTATCTCTGTCAAATAAATAAATAAAATCTTTAAAAAAA